>NC_140170.1:74235788-74406642 GCF_963971535.1 Notolepis coatsorum
CCAGTACCAACACTTAAAGACCCAGTACCATCACTTAAAGACCCAGTACCAACACTTAAAGACCCAGTACCATCACTTAAAGACCCAGTACCGACACTTAAAGACCCAGTACTGACACTTAAAGGAACACAAATCAGGAAAAAATTTGAGGGCAAATCAATTGACAGGGAAAGGTCCCGATCATTCAGAACAATCCATTCAACTAGAAAGCAAACCTGGCTGAATATGAGTGTGAATTTTATTCTGCGATGAAATCTGTGTAGATGGTAAAAATAACTGAGTGATAGGCTGCTGGCCTGTGGTTATTAGAGCATGAGATTTGGGAAAGCAGAGTGTGCAGACACACACACAGACACTCACACGCATGCACACACACACACACACACACACACACACACACACACACACACACACACACACACACACGCGCGCACACACGCACACACACACACACACACGCACACACACACACACACGCACACACACAATTGTATTGATGATTGTACGTGTGTGCTGTGTGTGTGAAATCTAACCTGGCTTTGTCAAAGTACTTCCCGGTGTAGGCCATCCCACACGCCACGCCCAGACCCTGCCCCAGAGAGCCAGTGGCCACATCCACAAACTGCTGCTTCTGAAACACACACACACACACACAGAGATACAGTTTGATCAGTTCCAGAAGTAGATATTCTTGAAGTTTAAAATAAATAAATGAATACATAAATAATCATTATCATGTGACTTGCAGAATTCACCATTCCAGTTCACTGAATTGAAAGTGAATTGAACCCCAGCGCCGCAATGAACATACAGGCATGTGACAAACAGACACAGTGTTTCTCCACAGAAATGTCTGCTGTTTCACGTTCAAGTTCAAGTTTGTTTATTAATTGTCACAATAAAATACACATACTTTACGGTGAAATGCTTGGTTCTGTATGAGCCCCTGGGAGTGTGCTTCATACAGCAAAAAAAATAAAAGTAAGTAAGAAAGTAAGTAAAAAAGTAAGTAAAGAGGAATATACAATATACAATACAATATACAGGTGCAGCTCAATAAATTTGAATATCATGGAAAAGTCAATATATTCCGCTGTATTGATGCAGTAATTTGTGCAAAAGGAGCCCCAACCAAGTACTGAGTGAACATACATGAACATACTTTTCAGAAGGCCGACATTTCTATATTATAATTTTTTTTTTTGTATTGGTCTTATGTAATATTCAAACTTTCTGAGATACTGAATTTTGGGCTGTAAGCCATAATCATCAAAATTTAAACAAATAAAGGCTTGAAATATGTCACTTTGTGTGTAATGAATCTATAATCTATGAGAGTTTTGCTTTTTGAATTGAATTACTGAAATAAAATAACTTTTCCACAATATTATACTTTATTGAGCTGCATCTGTACAATCAAACAATGTAGTGATAGAGGTATAGGAGGAGCTGCAGTACCATGGTCCCGCTCACTGGTGTGGCATGTGCCTCCAGGGTGGAGTCCGCTTGGCACAGGCTGAGGAGCTCACTCTCCTTCAGGTAGCCTGACTCCGTCCACATGGAGTAGAGAGCCGGGGCAGCATGGCCCTGGAGACAAACACACGACCGTCAAACAACACGCTTCCTCCAAGAACAATCCCTTGTACATCATTTGATGGGGAGACTTTTATTCGTAGCTACTTATTCTTAGGCTTTTTCATACTGGGTTCTGTTAGGCTCCTTGCTGTGATGGAGTTCACAGCCTGAGGCACAGAGTTTCTGAGCTCACTAGACTGTTGCACTTGTTGTAAGACACTCTGGATAAGTGTCGGTATTTGCTAAATCCTTCAAGTTGCCATTATGGCAATATATCTGGAATAAAACCCCTTTGTACTGTCTTTTACTGTCATGCACTTTGCTATTAGATAATCTTCCATGCCTATTATATTTCTACCTACTATGCTAATATGTCTGTACTATTATGCACTCAAGACTGTAGCACTCAAGTTCAACACTGTTTGACAATCTTACTTACAGTAGCTGCCAGAGTTGTACCCTTCCTGCTGACTTGTTGTACAGAACTTGTAAATCCCTTTGGATAAAAGCGTCAGCTAAATGACAAAATGTACATTTAAAAAGTTTGATGGTATAGTTTTATCGTGGTACCGGCCAACAAATAATATAAGTAAATGTATCGCCATGGTACCACTTTTGTAAAGTTTTAAATACAACTTTTTCTAATTAATTTCTAGTTAATCTCGCTTGTTTTTCCCCATTCCGTGTAATATTGAAAACCTTTGGTGTTTTAGTGCCCTCGAGTGCCCACAAGCTGGAGGGACCCACAAGCTCAATAACCATAAACTGCAGTAAGCCCTCCAAGCTCACGTGAGGCGTTCACAGGAAGTGAGAAGGACTCTGAAAGGTCTCCGGGGGGACGGGGTCTCACCTTGGACAGGACGAAGCGATCGTTGTTGAAGTTCCTGGGGTCTTCTGGACGGTACTTCATGGTTTGGAAGAACAGCACCGACATGATCTCTGCTATGCTGCAGCATGACGTAGGATGTCTGGAAACACAAACACACACACACACACACAGTTTTTATTTAATGTAGAACTATAGAATAGGCCTACATGTTATTGACAAGTTCCATTCATTCAAAGAACAAATGAAAACCGAAAACAAAAAAGTTGTCTTTGTCTAACAGAGAGCAAAATAACTAGAGAGAGAGACGCACCACAAACTCAAGACTGATGGTGTGATCGTGGGGTGGATTATTTAGTTCACAGTTAAGATACAGTTGGTAGACAGATTGGTAAAAAGTTAAACCATGAGGATTTCATGTTCCAACGGACTTCATTAGTTCTCGGTTCATTGTAATTAAGATGACATCATCATCAGCAGCAGCAGCAGCCAGCCAGCCAGACGGAGTCGCCACAAACCACAGCTGGGTTGACCGGCCGCTTGCCAAGAAAAGTTCTATTCTGTCTTCATTTAGTGTCTTCCTGGTTTGGCTGATGTGCGTCAATCTGCCCATTAGGAACATCCGAGGCAGAATACGCCCATCTGCCTCTCTTGTTCGTGTATCGTCCTAACACTGCACAGGAGTCGTCTGTCGACGACAGATGCTATTTAAATACCTTCCACATGATGCTGTAAAGCTGCCAGAGAACACCAGCCTCTCCTATTGTAATGGTTTTTAAGCGCTTTGTTTACGACTGTGCTTGGTCGTTATGCTCAAGTGTTTTGTATTTGAAGCTTTGGCTGCTTTGTGGGCCCTCTGCCAATTCACATTTACACTGTGAGTGCAATAGATATTATACAGTAGAAGCACATTTAACGTTCTCCAATATTTGGCTGCCTCTCATTTCACAGGCTCTCTGTCTACTACCTACTCTTACTAGTTACACTGCTGGCCAGTATGACTTATTACTTATTACCATACCACCGTGTCTTTATACCTCTAGCACTGTACATATTAATATTATTAATACTACAACTCTGTACATACATCTGATAAGCACTATACTCAGTAGTACTAATTTATATATTTTATACCCAGTTTAATCACCTGTACATTGTGTATTACTATTGCACTTAACTGTTACATTTGCACTCTGGTTGGATGCCAAACCTCTTTTTGTTGTACTGTATAATGACAATACATTTGAATCTAATCTAATCTAATCTAATCTAAAAGCATAGTCTACTCTCTAGGAAGTTGCTACACCGGCAATATCAGTAATTAATTCATTCATTAATTCATTCATTAATTCATTCACTAATTAATTCATTCGTGCAGGCCGGTCACTCACACTCTGCCCCTAGTGGTGGCTCACAGGCATGGCACTCTGTGTCAGATCAGTTCACTCTATGCAAGAATGCTTCTCATCTACTGTATGACACCATGTGTCCTAATATATTTTTAAGCATTTTGAAATAGCTTTTGTGTATGAATGGTGCTATATCAATACATTCGCCTTGCCTTACTCTATGAAAGCCACATCTGAAGAATACTTTCTAAAAAAAAAGTTGTATTGGTCCTACATGAACTGGATATTGCTTATAAGTAAATTGACTTCCCATTGACATACATTGCATCCAAGAATCATGTATTATTCAGACACTCGGATAGAGACACTGATTGTTCTTCAAACACTGAAAAACACATTTCAAGTCATTCTTCAAAAAGTATTAAAAAATTAAATAATATTAAAATATAAAATAATAAAATAATTATAATAATTTTTTAACTTTTGTAAAATTTAAGAGTAATCTTTTTAGAGTTTAGGTACTGGTAATCCACACAATCTAAAGTGCATGCATAAGGAGGATACAGGCCAACCTATAAAATATTGAAATCGTTTCCCAATGAAGCTGGGCTCGTGGCACGCATGCAGTCCGGGCCTCCATGGGCAACGTGCCAACAATACAGAACACAGTAGACAAACGCACATTAAGTGTTTCCCAAATTAATCAAGTAAAAATGTCCTCTAAAATGAAAATGTATTAATTAATAAAGAAAGAAAAAGCAGCATAAAATAAAAATCCAAATGTTTCCAAATACACACAACCGCACGCGCGCACACACACACACACACACACACACACACACACACACACACACACACACACACACACACACACACACACACACACACACACACACACACACACACACACACACACACACACACACACACACACACACACACACACACACACACACACAACGCAAAGGGTAATCCCCAAATAGATTAAAGTATTCAGATCCAATTAACTTAAAATAGATTTCTTTTTAAAGTGCATTTTCTACAAATTGCAAATGGAAAATCAAATAGTGTATATACAACTTAAGTTGGCAATTTAAGTTGATATGGAACTTAATAAAAAAAAATGCAATTTTTTTTTAATTAAATAATACTATTGCATAACTTTACTGTAGAAGTCTCTCTTGTCTATCTTCTCAGTCATGGGCCTCAAAACAATGTGTTCTCTTTAACAGCTCAGGATGCTTTAACTGCAGCTAATCTGTCGGCAGGGCACATGGAACAAAGGAAGAACACGCTGTTCCTTTTAGCTTTTCACTTGCATCCATGTGTGTGTGTGTGTGTGTGTGTGTGTGTGTGTGTGTGTGTGTGTGTGTGTGTGTGTGTGTGTGTGTGTGTGTGTGTGTGCGTGCGTGTGTGTGTGTGTGTGCATGTGTGAGAGAGAGGGAGGGAGAGAGAGAGAGAGAGTGCATGTGTGTCTCTCTTTGTGTGGTCGTGTAGGCGCGCAAGTTGCAAATAAAGCAGGTGTTCGCAGAGTTTTATTCCCATGCATGTATTCAGTCTAATTAGTCCAATTAAAAGTCCAAATCTCCCACTTCCCCAGTGACATCATCGCCATCATCACTATTATCATCGTATAGATGGTTTCACTGGAATTCCGTTGCTAGGGAACGGTTTGGACCCAAATGTATTTCCTGTCCCACTATCGCATTAGCGAAACATTAGCCAACAGGAAATAAATCTGCGTTCCTTTTCAGAATGCCGGCGTCAGGAGACTCACCCGCTGCCCGCAGCCGTCGTGGCCTTGATGGAGTTGATCCTGAGGCGGTTGGCGATGTTCTTCAGAGCCTGTACCGTCTGCTGGTCCGGCTTGTGGTAGTCCTCCATGACGGCTGAGAGAGGGTTGAGTTATACTCACACGCACCAGGGGAGAGAAGTACAGCGACTAAAGGATGCTCAGGCAGAGTTAGTGCACAGTATGTGTGTGTAGGAGCGAGGGTTTGGCAAAGAGCAGAGCACCCGGCGTATGTGTGAGTGTCAGGAGGGAGGGAGAGAGAGAGAGAGGGACAGAGAGGAGAGGAGGCAGGATTTATCCCATCATGTGTGCAGAGACACGCACACTCATGGACGCGCACACAGGAGAGGGGGGGGGGGGGGGGGGGGGGGGGGTTGGCGTGATGTACATTGGGTTTTTACGACCCGAAGTCAAGTGGTTAAGGGTGGCTCTCGTGGCATTGGCTATACAGTAGGAGCAGGACGGGGGGCGTGTTGAGGGGGGGCGTGTCCGGGAGGAGGGCGGTGGAGGCAGATGGATGGATGGATGGGAGGATGGATGGGAGGGAGGGTGGGGTGAGGGTGGGGTGCCGGGTGGGGTGGGGGGGCAATTTGACGTGTCCAACCGCGATTGTCTTTGGCTTTACTGTCCAAAGTAATACGTCAGAGCACGACGGTGCACCATCCTCTTTGTTCTCAGGTCTCTGAAGCGTGTGCACTGGGTCTGTGTCTCGTGACCAAACATCATTACCTTGTATCAGATAAGAAGATCAGGACGTTGGAAAGTGAAAGGGAACGGATTTAACAGGTGTGCTGAAATGTAAATAATGGTTTAAAATTTGTTTCTCCCCCCCCCCCCTGTATTTCTGTCTCATTGGATACAGTGAGGAGAAACGTGAAACGCGTGACACGCAACAAAGGCTGAGAGCCGGGCTCAAACCCACGGCGTCGTGGATACATGCCACGTGGCCTCGGCCCGACGCCGGGACGCACAGAGGCACTGGAGGATATGAGTCCCCACAGAGTCGTACCGGAAAGGACTGAAAGATTAAAGGAGGGGAAGAGAGAGAGAGAGAGAGAGAGAGAGAGAGAGAGAGAGAGAGAAAGACAGATGGAGAAATAGAGAGAGACAGAGGGAGAGAGAGAGAGAGGAAGGGAGGGAGAAAGTGAGACAGGGGTGAGAGCGACAGAGACAAAAGGAGAGAGAGAAAGAGAGGGATGGAGGAATGGAGAGAAACAGACAGAGAGAGAGAAGAAGAGATACAAACAGAGAGAAAGCGATGGAGGGAGGGAGGGAGGGATGGAGAGAAACAGACAGAGAGAGAGAGAGGAAGAGATACAGACAGAGAGAAAGAGAGCGAGATTGTCTTCTCTTCGATACTAGTATAGACCTGGAGAAGCCAGAACAGACACATCCCATTGCATGCAGACCATAATACTCTCGGTCAGGCTCTTTGAAACTCAGTGTTCTCAGCGCATGGACCAGACATCCAGACACATGTGCACTGAGGCTGACCTCCAAAACGGAGTGATGTAAATTCATAAGGAGAAACTGTGTCTGATTTAGTTGAAACGTGACGCTGAGGTTGTAATTATAATCGTCTTCTCTTCCTTTCACACCAAGGTTTGATTGCCGTTGCCACTAGGATTTGAAAACGGTGTAAAACACATGTAATTTCAATTAGCCAAAATTATAGTTTTCAACTCTAATATGAATATCCTAATTCAGTCACAAATCAATTTTTTCCATGCACAATGTCTTTCTGATTCATGATGCCATATTTACATGTAATCTCTTTTCTTTTCTTTATCTAGAATCAATGCAAACTGCAGTCAGATGTTGACATTTCATTCACTTCTTTTCATTTTGAAGTGATTTTGTAGGGTGGGTGATGGTTGACAAAATGCCCATTTTGCACAAAAGGGCGCACATGTTCACAAAACCCCGACATTAGTTTGAAACAGTACTGCCATCTAGAGGAGAACCTTTGGAAGTACATTTGACCTGTTTTGCAGTGGTCAAGGTACAGTATGGTCATGTACGGCCTAATCCCAATTCCCTTCCCTTGGCCCTACCCCTCGTTCTGGAGTGCCCTCGAATTGGTAGTGGCCCTTCAAAACGAAGCTACAAGGGGCAGGGTTGAAATATTTACCTTGAAATGGGACACCAATTGTTTTGTCATCAGTAGTTAAATAATGTAAAGGACTTACATATTTCTGTAGTGATACAACCAGTGTTGTAGTACTCGAGTCCAAGACTCGGACTCGAGTATTGACTGCATTCGGACTCGGAAGGTGCAGACGAGGACTCTGACTTGTTAATTGATAAATACAGTTATTTATTTAATATATTTTTTTGTAATAGGCCCTAATCATTTGGCATAAGATATTGATGGCTAGTGCATTTATTTGGCTATTGTTTCACAAAGTAAATAAACTCCCTTTGAAATGGTGACCGCTGTGTCATTTATGTTTAATGTAGACCTTTTTCTTTTTCTTTGTATGTCAGCTCTTTGACTGCCAGAGTGGAGTGGACTCAACCTTGATGACTTGGATTTGGACTCAGACTAGGGTAATGGAGACTCGACTCGGACTCGACTCGGCTCTTCTTTGGTGACTCGGACTTGGACTCAGACTTGAACACTGGGGACTCGAGACTCGACTCGTACTTGAGATTTAGTGACTCAACAAGTATGTATGATTTTATTTGTTTTTTTTTACTCAATATCTCTGTGACACCTGAGAGTTATGAAACACCACTGGTTCTCCATAACCGGACAGTTATATTTCGTAGATAGCTTACACTCTGCACTATTGGAACTATCCCTTTAATCATATTCTATCATGAAAACTTTCATCACGCGTACGCACCTGCCCACCTGCCTGACCACTCCCACATCCGCTCCTGTATAAGTGGGGTCATGGCCATACTATCAGCTCCTTCCCTACTTTCACCGCCGTGAAGTCTGTGTATAGCACCGCTTCAAGTTAGCGCTTAAAGTAGTTAGTTAGTTATAGGAGCTGTGTTGGCATTGTCTTTTGTTTCTCCCTCTCTCACTAATTTACGGGAGAAAGAAAGGATAATGGGTCTCATTCCCGAATATTTTCCAAAGAGTTCTCTTGGAAGACTTATCTTGGAACCGACTGAGACAGAATCTACGACAAGTTCACTCTGAGTTCCCAACACGTGGTGAAGATGTCTTAAGTGGCTCAAACTATCACAGCTGAGATGCCGCGATGAGGAATGTCACCGCTCTGAAACATGAACGCGCATCCCCCGTCCAGGTAATTTGCATACAAAACAACGCCTCCAGAGCTCCTTATAAGGCAGGCTCTGTCGAGGGTTTAGACAAGAAACAAGTAACTAGAATAATATAAGCCTACTGTTCATTCATTAGACACGTAGGCTATACTGGCGCACACAAGACTTATGGAATATTAATGCAGTCTATTTCCACGCAATTAGCTTTAGTTCTTATTTATTTATTTATCCACTGTCATTTGCAGTGTTGGTGTAGTAGGCTACATAGTGTATTTCAATATCTGTTTTATTGATTAATGATATATTTGAAGGAATGCAAGTTATAGCTATATCAAACAAATGTCTGTCCCATTAATAATGGGATATATTGCATATTGGCTCTAACCTGCATTCTTTCAAATGTATAATTAATCAATAAAACAGATATGTAACAAATAAGAAATACGAATTCCACAGAAGGCATTAAATAATTATTATTTTCAATCATTTCACAATAATTGCATAATTGTGTTTGAATATATAGTAATTAAAGTAATTATACATTTGTCCAAAATAGCTGGTTCAGATATGGTTAATCCAGCTGCCCTGTGATCAGATGAATCCATATAATTTATTTTTCCAACATCCGCGTAATTTGTTATTGTACAAATATTGTCATATTTATTTAAATTATGATTAAGTAATTAATTCCAAGGAGGCCTGTAGGGTTGACATGAAGGAATCAATCAGTCAATCAATCATAAGTGTGCTCCTCAGCACTCTTAAATTCTGCTCTCAGCCACGGCCAAATCCGAGCTCAGGGAAATTTGGGGAATCTCGCTACCAGCCCTAATATGTCTTAAATCGGCAGAAATGTCTTGTCGTAAATCCGTTCGGGAATGAGACCCAACCCGATTATTCTGACCTCCACCGGCGCTTCACATTTGGGGCACGCGCCGCTGAGCAGTTCCCCCGCCGGCGTTGTGCTCCGGCTGTGCAGCTGGACCGACGGGCTGGTGGGTGGTGTCTTGCGACGCAAGCCTCAGGTGTGTCAGTTGTGCGGGGTTGGCTGCGCAGGCTTGCGGCCCCGCAGAACAGCCGGATCCAAGCGGGGATTCCTCCGTTGCCTCTCCATCGCGGGTCCCAAGTCTCTGAGGAGGGATGCCCTCTGCTAGCCGCACCGGATGCTGGCTCCCGCCTATCATATGGCGACAGTGAGTGCAGCCTCCCGGCGTGAAAGGGTGCGAGTTTGCGTGTTTTTTAGCCCGAACTCAAGGCGGCAGCAGCCCGCATGAAACGGAGCTTGCTGCCGGCGCTGCTGTATATCTCTGGTAACGCCGTCTTGTGAGAGAGACGGGTGTTGCCTCCCCTTTTTTCTTTGGGATAAAGAAGAGGCCGTCGGCTGTCTGAAGTGATCAGGCCTGCACGCTATTTCTCACATTACACAGCTTCAGTAGTAGCCGTTAGCTAAACAGTGGGCCCGTGAGAGCTAAACCGCTAGCTTGCTGCTGCGTTAGCCGGTAGCTATCGGTAGGCCGGTAAGAGCTAGCTGTTAGCCGGTAGCTGGCCGTTGGTCAGTGCCGACGGTGGGCCTATGAAAGGCTAGCCGTTAGCTTTGTGCTAACCGTCAGCCTTGAGTTAGCTGTTAGCTTGTGCTAACAGTTGGCGATAGCCGTGGGGAAGTAGCGGGCCCTGAACACTCTGACTCAGCGTCATCTCTGGCAGAAGATGTCGTCGGCCTGCACCATGGCCGGCCGCAGGATGTGGGCAAAACGCCGGAGCGAGGCTCCAGTCGTCGCCACTTCTGGCCCCGCGAGCAAGAGGCCTCGTCAACATGGTGGACCAGCCATTTGTTGCGGCCATTCATCCTGCGTTCCGGGGGTCACGTAGGACATTACACTATGCCCCACTCTTCCTTCCTCCCCCCCCCGAATGTTTTTCGTTAATAACAATGTTTTTGTTTAACAAAACGTGTGTTTACTTCACTGCATTTTGGGGGATACGACGTGTGCTATGTGAACTCACAGCTACAAATGCTGGGGGCGCCTTCTTGCTTGGAGTTTGTGCAGTTTTTTCTGAAAAATTGCGTTGGTTGCTATTGTGTATAATTTAGCATCTGTACTTCTAGCACTCGGCCAAGGGCTTATGTCCAGGGGCGGACCTAGCACATTTGGCGCCCTAGGCGAGATTCACCACTGCGCCGCCCCCCCCCCCCCCCCCCCCAATATTTTTTTTTTGTTTTTGTATTTTTTTTTTTTTTTTGTAATTTTTTTTTTTTTTTTTTATGGCTTTTGCCTCTTCATAGTTCTCTAACGTTAGTCTTTCTTTCCTGAACGCTCAATTCTATAAACACTTGACCGATACCCATCAATGCACAGCGCTCTAGCATGTTCTGACTGTGAACACCTAAAGCTGAGGCTCAGACCGACTGACCGTTTTAGATTTTTGGCTCATTTTCCCTTATGTTAGAATTTTTTTTATGTAAAAATAATGGTTGCCGATATAGAGGGGGGCGCCAAAACTGCACAGAAAAAAAAAATAAAATAAAAAAAATAAAAATAAAAATATATATATATTTTTTTGGCGCCCCCCTCTGGGTGGCGCTCTAGGCGACCGCCTATATCGCCTGTAGGAAGGTCCGCCCCTGCTTATGTCCTTCTCTCTACTTAAGACAGCGTTCTTTCTTACGTGAGTAAAGGTGAACTTGGGTTTTTTATTGTATGATGAGTGTAACTGAGGGGTACAATTCCCTGACTGTATTAATCAAGTACTGATATCATTGAATCACTACCGACTTGTACATTGCTGGCCAACACCGTACAAAGGTATTCTAGATGACGACACTCGCACAATAACAGGTTTTCCACTCAAAATACTCGTTTACAATATTTATTACATAAAAGGGAGATATTAGATTACATCACTTGGTCAATTGCGCTTATAAGGCAAATAGAATGTGCATAGGTAATCAATAGTAAATATTAAGGATGATCTCTATGGTGCTCTGGGAAAGGGGGGTACTACCGGTTGTAAGCCAGCAGAGGGGGCCAAAGCTCTATGCAAGTCAATGGTTCACGGGGGCAATATCACCACTGTGGCAACGGGGAAAGCAGCGGTGATCCCAGGGTGCGCTCCGCGCAGATGAGAGCCGTCGAGCCTCTGTTACGACAGAGACAGGCTTGAGTGATGGTCTCACGGGCAGGTGTAAATCCCACAGTAGCAGTGGGGTAGGCGGTTCTCTGTTCCAGCAGCTTGGTCAAAGCAATGAAGAAGAATAATCCTTGCCCGGAGAGTGGCACTGCCGGTGGGGTGTAAGTCCCCCGTGGTGCTGCTGCTCCGGTGTAGATCCTCCGGTGCGGTAATGCACGGTTGGTCCTGACGTTAATATACTATTAGCACGCGGCAATAAGTGCTCTATTATAGACACACAATTACCCCCTTCACGTGGTCTTTGACTCGTAATGAAGGTTTACTAATATATAGAGAACGATACGACAAACAGACGTATTTAGGATAACACGAGGCTCTATCTTGGGGCATGCGAGCCCTGTTATACCGCACGTTGCGTAGTGGGTAAGGCTTTACTTAGTAACTGAACCAGACTGAACTGAAGGCGAACTGAAGAGGAACTGCAAGGGGGAACTGCAAGCGGGGTTCTGTATTCTTGCGCCATATTTATATCCACGGTGGACAAATAGTGCCTATCTCATTTCTGTCGCCTCCCGGTCTCGTAGCCGTGGGCGAAAGCGGGCATGTTCAGACATATCTCGTCGGTACCTTTCAAGTCAGCTCGAGGGGGCAAGGCTTTACTCGGTACCTGGCGCCATGGGATCGCTTCCAATAGAGGAATGAATATTATGGTCTGTCCTGCTAGACTAAAGGGATATTCCGTGCATATTGTACAAGGAATATACAGGGGATATCAAACGATATACAAATATTATACATGGGATCTCAGGCAATAAATATATATATTCGGTTTAGTCTGACCCTTTGTAACAGCCGCCCCCTAATTAGTCCCACCTAATTAGCTAAGCAGGGGCAGATTAACCGCACTGTCCACTACTCAATGTCTGTGAGGGGTCGGTCAGTTCACAAAGTCAGGGGTCATGGTCGTCATTAGGCGAGTCGGGGAGCCTTGGCTACTCTATCAGCCTCGCCACGGGTCGGTTGTAGATCCGCCCTTGGCCGAGCACTTCTGCCACTCTGACCTTTCCGTCGGCACCAGTGGTCACTTTGCTTACGCAGCCGGCCGGCCACGCAGCTCGGGGTAGTGACTGGTCTATGGTCATGACGACTGGACGGGATGAAGGGGGGCTTAGGAGGAAGCGGGCCTGAGACTGCTTTGATCTTGGCTTGGCTGTGCTTTCTCCTCCTCCGTCTGTTTCTCTTGTTCGCTCTGTACCCCGTGTGAGGAGGGGCCGGTCCCGG
Organism: Notolepis coatsorum; assembly: GCF_963971535.1. NCBI lineage: Eukaryota > Metazoa > Chordata > Actinopteri > Aulopiformes > Paralepididae > Notolepis > Notolepis coatsorum. The sequence continues at coordinate 74,248,981 of NC_140170.1, forward strand.
CCGCCCCGTCAAGGAGTCGCTTGGGGTGCTGGGTTCGAGGTCAGCTACGTCTGAAGCGCAGCTGAGGGGGGTGGAGTTCCGAACTCCCTCTGGTACCCACGGTTCTCTCACGGGCCTCTCGCTTAATGTCAATAGCCTCTGCTGTATGGGGGAGAGGCCGGTGTCTTCTTCTGTCTCTCTGGAGTGGAGGCAACTAGTGGCTGCTGTTCGGTTGAGAGATTTAGCGAGGGGGCCTTGCAATGTCCATCCTAGGCGGGTCTCGACTGCTGCAGGACAGCCTCGGGTTCCGGTATGGACCCGGTCTATCGGGACGATGAGGTCTGCATGGTCGGAGCCTATCAGCAGGGTCGGAGTGGCGCCGTCTATGAGCGGGATAGGTAGTTGACGCAGGTGCGCACACTTATCCATCAGCTGTGGGATGGGGTAGGTGTACTGTGATAGTCCTATTTCTTGGCTGGTGAAAGCATTTGTTATCTTGTACCGTCGCTCTGGCTGCCCGCTTGCTGCGATAGTGAAGGAGACATTCTCGCCCTTTATCGTCTTTAAATCTCTTCTTATTGTCCGAATCGTCATTTGGTTCTCGCTCCCCCGCAGTCCCAGCTGGGCCGCAGCGGACGCGAGCAGAAGGGTCTTCTCTGACCCGTCATCAAGGACGGTGTAAGTGTCCATGACTTTGTCCCCGTGGCTCAGGAGCACTCTGACCACTTTGAGGAGCACTCGGGGGGTCTCGCTGTGCTGGTCAATGTGGAGCACTCCTGCTGGTTGGTTGTCTTGGACCTTCTGGTGGGCTCCGCACCGTGCTGCGCGGTAAGCGGCGCCCGCCTGGGCCGCCTGGCGCCACTGGTTCACTTGGACGGGGTTCAGTGTCTTATATTCGGCGCACTGTGCCAGCCAGTGTCCGCCGTCGCAGTAGGTACAGTAGGGAGCGGTCTGGGGGCTCTTCGGTGCTGGTGCCACCGCCTCGGCATGGTACAGTACCGCGACGGGCCCACTCTGTTGTCCTGGGTGACGCTTGTTGATGTCGTGCAGGACCTCCAGGTGGGTGCCACCGCACCTGCTGCACTTTTTCTTCAGGTGGCACTCAGCTGCTAGGTGGCTGCGCGCGCAGCGGAAGCAGCGGCGGTGGTCCTTGACCCACTGGCTCACATCATCCGTGGTCAGCTTCTTGAAATCCTCGCACTGATGGAGCCGATGTTCTCCCTCACAGTACTGGCACTCGATCTTCCACTGGTCCTCTTTCGTCGAGGGGGTGTTGTGGTTGGAGTGCTGCGGTACTGACTCTGATTGGTGCATGACAGTCACCGATCTTCTTCCATCATTTATTCTCCTGGTTCCTTCTCTGGAGCCAGGGGTGCTCCGTCCGAATGTATCTAGCCGTAAGCTGCTGACTTCTCTCGCCAGGAAGTCGGCTAGATCGAGGAGGTTCGGTTCGGGGCCATTAGGGTCTCGGTGGTCTCTCTGCCGCCTAAAGCGCTCCTGTCGGGCGGGTGGCAGCTTCTCCAAGATCCTCTCTACATTTGAGTTGGCGTATAGTTCATGCCTACCCTTTTCCCTCTGCGCTCCCAGCATCCCTACCAGGGACTGCACTCTGATGGACAGGTCGTCCAGTGCTCGATTGTCTGTGGCTGGGGGTAGGCGGTCAATATGCCTTATCTCTTCTATCACGTAATCCCATATACGTCCATATCTCTGGTCCAGCGCTGCAAGGGCCGCTGTGTATGGTGTCGAAGAGGAGGCGTAGGCCAGCGCTATATTGTGCGCTTGCGGTACTTTCAGGTGCTTCAGTAATATTGCATACTTGTGGCGTTCATCAGCGACATCCACCATCATTGTCTCTAGGCACATCCGGAGCTCCGTGTACTGTGCTCGATTCTCATAGACGAAGTCTGGGATTGACGGCGTGGCAATGTATGACGCTGTGGGTGACTGATACATCGGTGAGCGTTGGGGGAGAGGCCTCCTAGGCGAGTCTCCTCTGGCGTGTCGTCTTGGGCTGGTACTTGGTGGGTACCGAAGGTCGGGTACCCAGGTGCTGTTCCTCGGGGCTGGCGGTGCGTCAAACTCACCCGTGAGTTGAGTCGGGGGTTTGTAGCGCAGGGCCTCGGGGCTGACTTCTGGGCTGTACTGGACCTCCTGGTCCTGAGTACGTTGCTGCTGGTCGGCTTGACACTCCTCCTCTTCCTCCTCATCTCCCTCTGCTAGGACCTGGAGTCGTCTGCTCAGTCTCTCGGCGTGGTCCGGTTCCGTTACCCGGTTGCTGGGTCTCGTATGGACCGGCTGGGGAGGGGGTTCGGAGACGTGGACAGGCTCCTCCTGTAGGCGGGGTTCGGAGACGTGGACAGGATCCTCCTGTAGGCGGGGTCCCGGGTCGCTTCGTCGGGTAGGGGAATGTGTCCTAGACCCATGTCTTGACGACCTCTGAGAGCTCCGTGCGGAGTGAGGGGGTGTCGCCATGGCAACCAGTTTGTCCATCAGCTCCGCCTGCATCCGGTCGCGCTCTGCCTCGCGCCGGGCATGGGCTGCGTCGCGCGCTGCTTCGCGCTGGGCATTGGCGGCGTCGCGCTGCGCATTGGCGCTGGTCTGGGCAGCGTCGCGCTGTGCGTTGGCGACGTCGCGCTGGGCATTGGCGCTGGCATGGGCGGCGTGGAGCTGTGCATTTGCGACGTCGGCGCGGCTTCGCTCGATGTTCTCTTCTGTCTGGAGGCGTCTGGTCTCCAGTCTTATTCGGTCGTCCTCGCTCCTTTGTTGCGCCTGGAAGCGCTCTCGCTCACCTGCGTAATGTTCGCGCTCGCACGTCTGTTGCGCTTGAAGTCGATCGCGTTCGGTGGAGGCTGCCAGGGTGGCGATGAGTGCTTGCGCCAGCATCTTGTCCGCCTCGCTGGGGGAAGACGCCGTTCGGGGCGATCGGCTCCCGGCAGTACTTGTTGGAGATCCATTCTCCGGTTGCGTACCGAGGAGATCCGTCTCCTGGGTGCGCGTCTCTCTAGGGTTGTCTTCCTCCCGGGGGTGATCGGGGGCTATTTCTTCGGTATTATCTGGGGGTAAAGTCGTGTCAGTTCCCTCCTGGTCCCCACCGTGAGCTTGGTCAGTTACATTAGCACCCACTAGGGCCTCTGTGGTCGGGGTAACCTGGTTGTTAAGGTCAGACATAATTTTACTTTCTACTTTTTCCGCGTTTAACTTCCCTTTAAAGCTAGGTATTGGACTGACAGAGTACGCCTCTAGGTAGGGAGGTGGCTGTCGTCTGCGCTGCGGGCGATCTAGCTTAGGAGAACCGTTTGTGGAGTGTTCGTCATCGGCCAATTCCATATTAATATTATATTAATATTACGCTAATTATTATCTCGGCTATCGAAGGACCAATTGTAACTGAGGGGTACAATTCCCTGACTGTATTAATCAAGTACTGATATCATTGAATCACTACCGACTTGTACATTGCTGGCCAACACCGTACAAAGGTATTCTAGATGACGACACTCGCACAATAACAGGTTTTCCACTCAAAATACTCGTTTACAATATTTATTACATAAAAGGGAGATATTAGATTACATCACTTGGTCAATTGCGCTTATAAGGCAAATAGAATGTGCATAGGTAATCAATAGTAAATATTAAGGATGATCTCTATGGTGCTCTGGGAAAGGGGGGTACTACCGGTTGTAAGCCAGCAGAGGGGGCCAAAGCTCTATGCAAGTCAATGGTTCACAGGGGCAATATCACCACTGTGGCAACGGGGAAAGCAGCGGTGATCCCAGGGTGCGCTCCGCGCAGATGAGAGCCGTCGAGCCTCTGTTACGACAGAGACAGGCTTGAGTGATGATCTCACGGGCAGGTGTAAATCCCACAGTAGCAGTGGGGTAGGCGGTTCTCTGTTCCAGCAGCTTGGTCAAAGCAATGAAGAAGAATAATCCTTGCCCGGAGAGTGGCACTGCCGGTGGGGTGTAAGTCCCCCGTGGTGCTGCTGCTCCGGTGTAGATCCTCCGGTGCGGTAATGCACGGTTGGTCCTGACGTTAATATACTATTAGCACGCGGCAATAAGTGCTCTATTATAGACACACAATTACCCCCTTCACGTGGTCTTTGACTCGTAATGAAGGTTTACTAATATATAGAGAACGATACGACAAACAGACGTATTTAGGATAACACGAGGCTCTATCTTGGGGCATGCGAGCCCTGTTATACCGCACGTTGCGTAGTGGGTAAGGCTTTACTTAGTAACTGAACCAGACTGAACTGAAGGCGAACTGAAGAGGAACTGCAAGGGGGAACTGCAAGCGGGGTTCTGTATTCTTGCGCCATATTTATATCCACGGTGGACAAATAGTGCCTATCTCATTTCTGTCGCCTCCCGGTCTCGTAGCCGTGGGCGAAAGCGGGCATGTTCAGACATATCTCGTCGGTACCTTTCAAGTCAGCTCGAGGGGGCAAGGCTTTACTCGGTACCTGGCGCCATGGGATCGCTTCCAATAGAGGAATGAATATTATGGTCTGTCCTGCTAGACTAAAGGGATATTCCGTGCATATTGTACAAGGAATATACAGGGGATATCAAACGATATACAAATATTATACATGGGATATCAGGCAATAAATATATATATTCGGTTTAGTCTGACCCTTTGTAACAATGAGAGTTGTGTGTGTTCATGTAATACGTTTAGGTAAACGTAGCATTGAGTCCGCAACTGGTATGGGTGTTAGCTTACAGAGTTGTACATATATGGCATATGAACGAAGGACCTTTTGAGTCCCTCTCTTTAATCTGATATTTGTTCTTGCTTAAGGCTAATGATAAAAATAACGGGTGGCAAGTTTTTCACACATAAGCCAGAGCCGTGGATAAAGCCTGTTTTTTTACACAAACGAGGTTATCGGCTGTGGCTGGCGTACATGATGTAAAGCTTTTACACTAAGGTAAGTATGTGCTTTCATCTGGCGCGCCATGCAACTGGTGTCACGGCTCTGCTTTTTTTATGGCGTTGTATCGGGGGTGAGGTGGTGAGGGGGTGGATAAAATAACACCCCCCCCCCCCCCCGGATATAGTTATATCCTTTACGAAACTGATTGGCCGAGAGGTTGTGCCTTTCTACCTATCAGTCTCCCTGTTGAGGGTGTTCTCTCTCTCGTCACAGGGGGGGGGGATTTTCCTGTCTCCCACACCAAATCAGGATAGGTGGGACACGGGATTCCCCCGGCCATTTGAAAACGTCACAGGCGCTTTTTCTTGCTGGCCAAGAGATGTCCGTGAGTTACAGGGCCTGTACTACAGACCGCTGTCATTGTAAAGGATAGGTGATGCAATGCAGTAGAGACATTTTGTCATCTACTCTGCTCCCTACCAGTAGTGTATATTGGGTCAGAGCCTCCTCCTCAGGGAGTTTCAGAGCCTCCTCCTCAGGGAGTTTCAGAGCCTCATTCTCAGTGAGGGAGCCTCCTCAGAGTTTCAGAGCCTCCTCCTCAGAGAGTCTTAGTCCAATTGTTACATGAACCTTTTTCAATTGTTTTACTCACGTTGTGGTCTCTCTGGGAGAATCACTGTCTTCTCCTCTTACATAAAGAGCAGAATTGACACGTTTTTTATTCCCAGGCTCGAGAGGCCATTGAAGCATAAGCACGTTTTCTTATTGGCCAAGAGACATGTCCGTGAGTTACAGGGCCTGTGCTGCAGACCGCTGTCATTGTAAAGGATAGGTGATGCAATGCAGTAGAGACAATTTGTTCTTCTGCTCTGCTCCCTACCAGTAGTGTATATTGGGTCAGAGCCTCCTCCTCAGGGAGTTTCAGAGCCTCCTCTGAGTTTCAGAACCTCCCTCTCAGTGAGAGAGCCTCCTCAGAGTTTCAGAGCCTCCTCCTCAGAGAGTCTTAAGTCCAATTGTTATGTGATGCCCACTAGAAGTGGTATCACGTTAATATCATTAGATTATGTGTCAAAACGGTGTGAACATACTGGTACAGGATTACCTCCATCAGAAACAAGGTAGAACAGTATACTTAATGGACAACATTAATATAATTTGGTCAATAGGTGGCAGTATAGGACTTGTGTTCAGTAACTTTGCTACCTACAGGTGCACAAGGCGAGCTGATCTTCACAACTGAGAGGATTCAGAACCAGTAACATCATGTCTGCGCCTCCTTTTGTCCATGACTAACTACAACCTGTTTCATAGGTGGGTAATACATTACAAAACACACATAAAGGTTAACAATGATACATGCAATGTCGAGAGCCCAATGAGGTGATGTTTGAGTCAAGTTTAAGAAGTTTAAGACAACAAGTAAAGTGATTTAGAAGTTGACCGTCTATTGATGGTGCTGTGTCTCGTGGTACATTAAAATAGAGTGTTGAAATACAATTTCCCATTAATCATTAAAGTGTTGGAGCTAAGTATCTCCAAGGGGATTATAAAGGTTATGTTTGGGAAATATGTACTGTTTGAGTTGAAATGTTGTTTGGTAAATGAATATTGACATATTTGGTACAAGTGTTAAAAGGTGGTTTAGAGGACTAGAATTAGGCCACACTAGCTAGAAGTTAGCTAGGCACTGGAGCTGTCCCACGTGCTCTCTCTCTCTCTCTCTCTCTCTCTCTCTCTCTCTCTCTCTCTCTCTCTCTCTCTCTCTCTCTCTCTCTCTCTCTCTATCCCGCTCTCCGTTAAATGTAAATATAAATCTATTCCTTTGGGTTTCACCATGGCCACGGTTTAGCAAATTCCTAGTAAGGCTGAGATCGGCCATGTACATATATATATATAAATGCACTTTCGATGCACATTTGATTAAAGGTTCAAACGAACTTGAGCTGGAACACAAATATGAGTGACACAGAGGTGTTGAGGTATTCCTGTGCACTATAGAATAGTGGACATGACTGATAATAAAAGAATGATGATAAAGGTAACAGCTATTGATGATGTAAGGAATTATTTGACAGACAATTAGAATGACAGTGTTATTAAAAGAAGAAAGATACGATGTTCTCTTCCAATATGCCTAGACAGAGGTTAACAGGAGAATGCTCCCTTTTCACGTGCTTATATCCTTGTGGCTCCCTGGTCATGAAAACTACTTTTTTGAAATATTTTGTGTGTGTGTGTGAGCACAGCGGTGTCTGTGTTTATTATTATTTCATGAAATTGGGAAAATATCTTCATTTTACATATATGTTCATTGTGTCAAAAGCTTATAATTTGAAACACTCTAAAAAATTGTTATAGTGTTTAGTACCTACGGAGGACCTGGTCATGTTTTCTACTCCATCCACTTCCATGTTAATAAAACCGCTATAAAACCGCCATAAAACCGCAAGTCTAATTTTTTTTTATTTTTATCTTTAATCTCTAATTTTCACATCATATATCGATAAATAAACAGAATAATTACACCAGGCATTCAAAATACATACAATACATACCTTTTAGTAATAGATTAGTACTAACCGGTGCTTACTAACGCTTACTAACGGCTATTTCTGACCGCTATTTCTGACCGAAATAGTCAACCTTTCTTTTTTATAATGGCAGATTCTTATTCACAGGAATTTTGTCCATTTTTCACACGCTGTAATATGGTGTCTAAAATTTATAGAAATATGATGAATATGGATATGAATATGAATTTTTTCAATAAAAACAGACATGGTATCAAACGAACACAAATATAAGTGGTTAAAATTCGGAAATATTTGTAATTTGTTACAGATATCTTGAGATTGGGCTATTAATGTTAATCATGGGGATTTTTTTTTTTAAATAGTAAACAGTTAAAATTATATGGCTTTAAACATGATGTATCATTTCATCTCTTAAGCCCAGTGAGTGTCAAAATCCTTAGGAAGCCACAAGGGTCACCAAATATGCATAAAGACATAATTAATTACAATGTACAGTATATAATGCTGGATAACTACATTTGAAAGGAAAATGCTATTGAAGTGAACCAGGGTATCCTAAAAGGGTAGAATGTTTTGAATTGATGACAAGAACGGAACTATAATGGAATGTATTAAAATGTATGTAAAATAATTGAACTAAGTGATGGTATAATGTTATAATGATTGATTGAAGATTCTCATGAATAAATTAGTGCTGTTGTAATAAACAACTGAGAGGATTCAGAATCAGTAACATCATGTCCGCACCTCCTTTTGTCCATGACTAACTACAACCTGTTTCATAGGTTGAACATATTTCTGCTATCAGGTGCCATATCCTGGTACCTGTAACAGTTTATTGGGGGCTCGTCCGGGATCAGCGCCACCTGCTGGCTGGGAGCTGATCCAGAGATCTTGACACTTGGACTGAAACGGAGGGCTAGGGCCTCCACAGGGTGCGTTTGATAGAGCTAGCGGACACTATGGGGTTGTGACTCCGATTAAAGAATCACACAGAGGCGTGCTGCAGTTAATGATTGTATTTGGGAATTTGCATGTGTGGTTGTCTACAAAGGAATACAATACAGTATACATTAGTAAACACAGTAGTGACGTACATAAACATAATGTCATAAACATGTGGTCTATAGCTACAATAATATTCATTAGTAATATAGTGCAACTAGTAACTAAGACATTCACTTAACCAGAGTTATTATATATAACCTACATAGCCTATGCAGGGAATTACTCATGCAGTACATGCAGCAATATAAGTAGGCATACTGTAAACCAGGTGTAAAGATACATTCAATTCACTAACAGTAATGAGTGAGTTATATTTATATAGCCTAGGCTAGCTAACATGCGGCTAAGCTAACAACGCAGCACAGCAGCATCTCACTAGCAGAGGTAGCCTAGGCTAGCTAGCATGCGGCTAAGCTAACAACGCAGCACAGCAGCATCTCACTAGCAGAGAGAAACAACATCAACAGAAATAGATCAATGTGAACATACTGTAAGTGTAGGGTAAGCTGAATGAATGAATTAGGCAGGAACTAAACATAAGTACTGTACTCACGTCTGTCATTGACGCACACGTTCCTCAAAGGGACAGAAGTAAACTACTGCCGCACCGTCAGACAGCTGAACTGAGCTCAAACTTGCGTGACGTTAGAAGAAGAAACTCTTAAAGGGCCAGTAACCTTATCAGAAGACTAGAGTGCGACACTAGCTGGAGCACATCACGCTGAACGATTACACTGGCATAAATCAATTACCCTTTCCTGTCAACAACAACATATTAAAGGGCTATTACAGAACAAAGTAGTCTTATTAACAGGGCTTTCCTACATGGACCAACCGTGACCCGATGAACCAGGAAGCAACGCCCGGTGTAAAGGTCCGCCGAATGAGGAACTGATCTATGCAGTATCGACAGCAGTGAAGTGCCTCATCTGGTGCCAGATGCCAACGAGAGCTGTGTCCACTACTCCACCTGACGAGAAGGAAGACCGGTGTCGTGTAGAGGAGAACCACCCACCACGGAAAGTCGCTACAGTGATCCTGAACTGAGACCCAAGTGCGAGGAATCGGGAAGCAGCCACGGGAGACAGTGAGAGGAAAAGTTTGGTGTGGGACATCAAGAAGAGCCTGCTCACTCTACCTGCGGATGAACTGTTTTGCATCGCCGAGGCATTGGTGCTAGTAACAGGACTGGAGGCGTCCGATCCCACCTTACCGTAGATGACGCGGAGGGGTGCTTCAACTTTATCAATGACTACCTGTACAGTAAGGTTTTACTGGAGTTAGAGGATACAGGGTTGGCTTATTTATTGCAGATAAAAGATGTAACTGATGGGCTTATGCAGAGTAAGGTGGTGGGTCCAGAAGAGGGTATAACCGAGGGCCTACGGTCCACCAGTCAAAGTTTTATGATGTAAGTGAAACAATTGAGAGTGTGCCCACTTCCGATGCAAAATTACAGCAAATGCTGACTAGCTATGAACAATTAAGCAACCAGGTTTTACAGTGCCTGCCCACACGTGTCTCACCAAGTGTGCCACCACCCACAGCTCAGGCTGTGCCATTGAATTAGAGTGTACCAGACACCAAAAGTAGACATAAACTAGTCTCTTTAAGAGAACTGTCGTACCTTCACCGCAGGGAGTTTAAGCTCCAGGGAGGTCAGATTGGAGACCAGGGTTCAGACATAAGTTACAACCAGGGCACGAAATAAACTTTTTGACTCACCGGCCAGTGGCGGGTAGATGGGAAAATTCTACCCGCCAAGCATATTTCTTACCGGCCAAAAAAAATAAGCATTTTTGTGTCACATACAGGGCACGCAATTAACTTTTTAACTCACCGGCCAGTGGCAGGTAGATGGGAAAATTCTACCCGCCAAGCATATTTCTTACCGGCCAAAAAAAATACGCATTTTTGTGTCACATCTTTTTCAGTACATTTCAAGTAGATAAGCTATTACGTTGAAGAATAGACACTTAAAGAGGCCAGAGTTAAATTTGTACTCTCTCTCTCTGAAGTGACTTCTCGCTATCTGCAGAGCGTGTGTATACTTAGTAGCCTCCAGATGCAGCCAGGATTCTCCGGCGCTGCTGCTGGACCCTATTGGTATACTGTGCTTTGGTCAAATCACATTCAGCATGCCCTCAGCTCGAATACGCATTGAATCAATGTTATAAGACATTGATATCAGGAGCTATCTGTAGCTACTGCTAGCCGGCTAGATAACGTTAAGACAGCGCCTCAGTGAACTATTTAGTTTACTGGGACATATAGAGCTAACGTGAGCTAACGTTGCCTACCGAGCGAACGGAGGTATTATGCACTCGACTATTGCTGGAGCATTTGTTGATATCAGCAGTTATCAGTAGCTAGCCAGCTAGATACCGTTAGACAATGCCTCATGTATTAAACTAAAAGTGAATAGTTGACTGGGTCATTGTTTAAACAGTAACGTTAGCTCACGGAGGACCGCACTAGACTAGAGCAGACTGCCTCTGTGTTGATACGAGCAGAAGCACGGACTGGGGCGGATATGACTCGTTGCCATGTTTTTTTTCAAAATAAGAGTATCATATGAACCGAACGTTGCTAACTGCCGGAGCCATCGATATTATGACTGGCGCTGCGCTTGGGGCGGAAATGAGACCCGCACAGGATTTTCAAAATAAGAGTATCGATATGAACTACACGCCAGGTGGCGGGCAGACCTCTCAGTGTCACTCGCCAAACCGAAAATCTGCCCGCCAATGGCGGGTGGCGGGCTCCAATTTCGTGCCCTTGTTACAACAGTGTCTGCAAACAGATCGACAAAGGTCTGAAGGAACAATTCAGCGATGCAGAGGTTGTTAGAGCAGTCTTGAGAGTGATCAAAGCTGGCAGCTTTAAGGATATGTTAATGGTAAAAGACGATTTAACTATCGATGAGCTGAAGGGTTTTCTCCATTCTCACCTCGGTGAACAAAGTAACACAGAGTTGTTTCAAGAACTTATGTGCACTAAGCAAAAGGATAGTGAAACACCGCAACAGTTTTTATTGACTCAATATTGTCATAGGACTCAAACAGAAGATTTTACTAGCATCAAAATATGCTGATACTGTCGTTAAGTACAACGAACGCACAGTTCAGGACGCACAGTTCTTTCTCCACACTGTGTACCAAGGTTTAGGACACAAACATGATGACATTCGTAGGGAACTCAAACCCTTAGTTGAAGACAGAGTACCTGATGAGGCCATTCTCAGACAGATGAAAAAGGTAATGAGCGATGAGAGTGAAAGACAGCGACGGTTAGGGCCTACCAATCGCAATAGACCCCCCCATGTACATAGCGCAGATGCTGAGGTGAAGGGAGCACAGTGCCCCCCCCCCCCATTAGGGAAGAAAATACAGGAAAGAAACTTAAAGTAGACCCGATCCAACAGTTAGCAGAGAAAGTAGAGAAACTTACCAATCTAGTTGAGCTCCTGCAACAGCAGCCAACTAGGGACAGGGAGGATAAATAGGCAGAGAGACAGGCCATATGGCTGTAGCAGATGTGTAGAACAGAATTTACCTAACTGCCCCCACTGTTTCCATTGTGGTGACGAAGGCCACAGAGCGTTAGGTTGCCTAAAGAGACCACCACGTCAGGGAAACTGGGACCGGTCCCTGCAGGGGCACAAACATTGACCGGTTCCCCTTTACTGTCCCAAACTGACAACCGTCGTACTGGTGAGCCTGAGAAGGAAAGATTAAGAGAGGAGAAGACTGCACCTAGAACAAGAACCAAGGTGATAAATCAGATACAGAAGCACACAGACACCCCTGATTTACCGTACACCATGGTGAATGCCTCGCCAAGCTTGTAGGGAGAAGAGCTCTCACCCATTGTAACCTAAACGGTTTAGCAGTCCAAGCCCTGCTTGATACAGGGGCCCAAGTAAGCATGATTGACAGTGCTTGGAAGAAGAGATACTTACCTGACATGCCAGTCAGACCCCTTAGCGAAATCATCGAAGAAGAAGAGGAGTTGAAAGTCTATGCGGTAAACGGTGAGGTCCTCCCATTTGATGGCTGGGTGGCCCTTACAGTGAACTTAAAGGGGAATGAAGATCCTAACCTGTCAATCACTGTGCCTTTCCTTGTAAGCAGCCTTGTTCTTGAGAGACCCCTACTGGGTTTTAATGTGCTGGAAGTGATGATACAGGAACAACCTGGAAGACTGATCCCAACTCTCACCAGCCTGCTCTGTAACGCCATGGTGATACCAGCCGAGAAGGCAGAACTCCTGGTGAATTATATCCAGACTGACAGACCTCCTGTGCAAGTTGGTCGCCTACGAACAGGTAAACAAGCCACTGTCATCCCTGCAGGTCAAGTGGCCTGGGTCAGGTGCCAAATCCCACCCCACGTGGAACTGTCTGACCCCACCTTCCTGTTTGAACCAGATGGCAACAGTTTACCGCTGGCAGAACTGGATGTTGGAGAAGGCCTGCTGCAGGTGCAAAACCCCAGGAAGCCGTATGTCACCATGCCTGTGGGAAACAACACAAAGCATACTGTTAACAGAAATGGCTATGGGGCGACAATAATATGTACAAGAGGCATGGTTTCCATCTGTGGCCTTGCTCTGCTGGCAGCGGTTTATTCATTCACATTGACTCATACCACAACAGCTCATGTGTTCTCCTCTCTGGGAGAGGCATGTGTGGGAAGAAGAAAAAGTAGGAGGGAACCAAGACTTATATACTCCCAACCTGGCGTAGACAGTAGAAGCTCCGCCTATAGCGCCCTCCAGTGGACACATATATATATATATATGCAGTCATGGGAGTAGTAGAGGACAGTTACAGTTAGTTACAACCATACATACACCCTCTAGATTCAACACATACCGTCACTCTCCCCAGGAAGACAGCTCTGGGCAGCATCCATTGTGTTGGGAAAGTCATCACAACAGACTCCCCGGAGAACCCCCGACCGCTAGCGACCGTCAGCAGCGCCGTCACCACCCCTGTCATCACTGGCCCGTCTCCATGGCAAACCCCCATCCCAACCTACTCACCTGAAATCTCCCAGCCCACGGTGCCTCCCAACCGTGCTGCTACAATGTAAGCTGTTCCCAGCTCCATCCCATTCCAACCCCCCGTCGATCTCAGTCACCTCGATGACGAACAACAGACAATAGTCAACAGGATGCTTTGTGAAGAGACTGGATCCTTTGCACAAGACAGTAGTGACATTGGGTGCATCCCGAGCCTGCAGATGACAATCGCTCTCCATGATACTGTCCCGGTCCAGAAGACGTACTCATCAGTACCAAAGCCACTGTTTAAAGAAGTAAAAGAGTACATACAGGAACTGTTAATGAAAGGTTGGATAGTCAAGTTCAAGTCTCCATATTCTGCCCCAGTAGTCTGCGTCAGAAAGAAGGACGGCAGCCTACGGCTATGCATCAACTACCGCCTCCTGAACAAAAAGACTGTCCCCGATCGTCACCCATTACCTAGAATACAAGACCTGACTGACACTCTTGGAGGCTATACCTGGTTTAGTATCCTAGATCAAGGGAAAGCTTACCACCAGGGCTTCGTCGCCGAGGGTTCACAACCTTTCACCGCCTTCATCACTCCGTGGGGTCTTTACGAGTGGGTTCGCATCCCATTTGGACTCTCAAATGCCCCTGCAACGTTCCAACGGAGCATGGAGGAGATGCTAGGTCCCCTCAGGGACGAATTCTCTATCCCATATCTTGACGACGTACTCTGTTACGCAAAGACATTTGAAGAACATGTAGAGACCCTCCGCAAGGTTCTCCAAGCCCTTCAACGTCACGGAGTGAAATTGAGACCTGAGAAGTGTGATCTCTTCAAGCAAGAAGTCAGGTACGTGTGTCGCCTTGTGTCAGCAGAAGGGGTCAAGATAGACCCACGAGACATTGAAGCTGTGAAAGCCCTGTCAAGTAAGACGCCCAGAACTGTCTGCGAAGTGAGGAAAATAACAGGATTCCTGGGATATTTCCGTTCATACATTCAGGATTTCCCCCGGATTGCCAGACCCATCTACGAGCTACTCCAAATCAAGCCAGGAAAGACCCCAGCCCCAACGCAGAGTAAGAACACCAGACGCCCCCAGTTGCCCTCCAGAGAGCCCATAGAGTGGACCACGGAACAGCAGAGAGCACTTGAACAACTGATTGACCTTCTCACAAACCCCCCTGTCTTGGCATATCCCAATTTCAACCTACCCTTCAGGCTGCACACTGATGCCTCCGACCACGGCCTGGGAGCTGTTCTGTATCAACATCAAGATGGAAAACTGAGAGCCATCGGGTACGGGTCAAGAACATTGTCACCAGCCGAACGTAATTACCATATGCACAGTGGAAAACTGGAGTTCCTTGCATTGAAATGGGCTGTGTGTGTAAAATTCCGCGACTACCTGTATTATGCCCCACACTTCACTATCTACACCGACAACAACCCGTTGACCTATGTAATGAGTACTGCCAAGCTCAATGCGGTCGGTCATCGGTGGGTTGGGGAACTTGCAGACTTCCGGTTTGACATCAAATACAGACCCGGAAAGTCCAACATAGATGCAGACACTCTTTCCCGCCTTTCCCGGAGCGGCTCAATCGAACCATACTCCAGATGTTGAGGACATTGACTGAAAATGAGAAATTGCGGTGGAAGGATCACCTCCCACATGTGTTACACGCGTACAACTGTACCAAACTTGAATCGACTGGTTACTCACCCTTTTTCCTCCTCTACGGTCGTCATCCACACCTCCCAGTTGACCTGTTGTTTGGGTTAACGAAGAAAGAGGAACCGTACTCACCCAGAGGATACGTGGAGAAATGGGCTGAGAAGATGTCTGAAGCCTACCGGATTGCTTGTGAGCAGAGCAAAAAGTCCAGTGCAAGGGGAAAAGTGGCTTATAACAAGAAAACAAAAGGAGTAGTACTGCAGTCAGGAGACAGAGTTCTGGTAAGAAACCTCAGTCAGCGTGGAGGACCAGGCAAGTTGAGGTCGTACTGGGAGAAGGCGATCTACGTGGTCAAAAGCCAGCTCGCTGAGAGTCCAGTATACATTGTCTGCCCTGAATACGGAGACCAGAAGAAGACCAGAACATTACACCGCAATCTCTTATTGCTGGTAAATGATTTACCCGTGGAAATGGCTCCACCCCCAGCCAGAACTGTCCCTGTGAAGAAAACAAATGACAGACCAAGACAAGGAAGAATGTCAGACACACAAAGACAAGTAGAGACAAGGGACAGCACTGACAGTGATTCGGATGATGACAGTAACAGAGGATACTGGCTAAGGATACCTGTTGAAAGGACAGAGGAAAGACCACTTGGACACCGTGAACGACAACCTGAAGTCGTGCCAGGCCTGTGCCCTGAGAGTGAAGACGACAGGGGAGGAAACACGGATGGACACTTACCTGTCTTGGCCAGACCTGATGAAGATGTTAGCAAATCTGAGGAAGAAGAGGAAAGGGAGGCCCCCCAAGCTCACTCTCCAATAACCCAACCCCATCCCCAAGCTCAGTCTCCAATAACCCAACCCCACCCCCAAGCTCACTCTCCAATAACCCAACCCCATCCCCAAGCTCACTCTCCAAGAGCCCAACCCCGTTCCCAAGCTCACTCCCCCGTAGCCCAGCTCAATCCCCGAACCCCTCCACTCTCACCGGTGGAGCAGGTCCAGTCAGAGGTTAGGAGGTCTGCCCGTGACAGAAGGCCTTGACAATGTCTCACATATGATATGCTAGGTGAACCGTCAGTGCAGAACAAGGTGACCGTGAATTCAGTAGTAGGACACGCAGTGCAATGCCCACCGATAGTGCCCGCACTGCACCACAGTCCACTACCACATCCATTGATACCCTTCGTTATGCCATATTTGCATCAAATCTTTTTACAGCCTTCCACAACATGCCCAGTATGCTTACCATCCAACCAACACCCACGGTCCACCCACATTGGGAGTTTGTTAGGGGTTCAAGCCTGAGGGTGAAATTTAATGATAGTGTCTTGGTGTTTGGTGATTTTCGGAAATGTCAGGAGCCATTTTTTAAGGTCAGGGAGTGTGTGATGCCCACTAGAAGTGGTATCACGTTAATATCATTAGATTATGTGTCAAAACGGTGTGAACATACTGGTACAGGATTACCTCCATCAGAAACAGGGTAGAACGGACTTCCGGACTTGCCCGACCATGGAGTAAGTCGCATGTGTAATAGCACCTCTCCCCTTTTTTTTTTTCTTTTGCTTTTAAAAGCCTATTTTTATACCACCAATGCGTTTAAACCTTGACGTATATGTCAACTGATATTTTCAACTAACTATATCGACCGAAAGAATCAAGATGGGACTACCAAAGAAAGATAAACAGGCTAAATCAGCCGAAAACGTACCGACTGAGGGTTTGGCTACCGTGCGTAGAAGAGCAAGAGAAATCGAGACCAAAGAAGAGGCTGCCACTTCATCTACCACCACTGCAACCCCTGCAGATATAGAATCTGCGTCAGAATCTCTGGAAACTCAGAATATCTTTATTGCTAAGCTAATAAAGACCTTAACCGATAAAGTGGAAGCTAGCACAGAAGCTATCAAAGCCAACATCGAAGAGCTAAGGGCAGCGGCTGGTAAACAAAGTGAACGCACTGCAGCAGTAGAAGCCGGCTTGGAGGAAAACACGCAGAGACTCGATCGGATTGACGCAACCGTAGATGGAAACGACAAGAATACAAAGAATAAGATTGAGGAGAACTACGAGGAATTAAAGGCTAAAATATTCGATCTCGAGTATCAATCCCGTAAACTGTATATCCGTATAGTGGGACTTGATGAGTCAGTGAGCTGCGCACGACCCGAAGAGTTTGCGACAGTATTATATCAAATTCTGGGAAATATTCTTCCTACAACACCTGAAGTGGATCAGTGCTACAGGATGGGGTCCCGAAACCAAAACGACAACAACGGCAAACCGAGGGTGGTTCTGGCTATCCTACGTCAGGTCAGAACAAAAGAACCGATTATTCAGGAGACACGCAAAGTGAAAGGCAGCCTGAAATACAAAGAGGTACCAATCTATTTCTTTGAGGATTATTGCCGGGAAGTGGTTCTACGAGCCCACTACAAGGCAGTGATGTCTCAACTTTTTGTGAAAAGGTTCAAACCCACACTGTTATATCCTGCAAGGCTTCGCATCACCGATAGACAGGGACTGAGAGTCTACCTCGACTCACCTGATGAAGCCGTTGAATACATGGAAAAACAACGTGCAGGATAGTTTACATAAGGTATTTTTTTTATTTCTTCGTTAAAGCTTAAACACCATATCGTATTACTTTAATGGTTCGCTGTATCTGGGCCAGATAGATCTACGAGTTTTCTGCAAGTCATTGTATGTTTTCCCCGTTGGATTTTTACAGTGGCTGACATATTGGAATAGTCTGGAACCTAACAACATTCTGGGACATATTGGAACATTCTGGTACTTTAAAAACGACATATTGGAATAATCTGGAACATTAAAAACGTTCTGTGCTATACACACTGCTTAGAATACCTCCGGATTAACAACAGTCTTCACAACGGAACATCGCCCACCCCTGGCTAGGGGGAAGAACTTCATATACGTATTTAAAAACTTCTTTTTACTATTTGGAAATAGTTCCACTACTTTTCCACTTTATATTATTTAGGTGTTTAAACTTAGCAAAGCTCTTTCAAGATTTAAGTAAATGTTCTCTACTCTTTGAGGTTCTCTAATTTAGTTCAATACCTCTCTATTATTCTTCGGGTTGTTTTAACTTACACAAGTTCGTACAAGGTTTAAGTGAATATAGTATGATATTTGGCATATTTCAATAATTGGATCTATTGTGAATCGCTACTCCAGACGAATTGCACAAAAGAATACGGCAACATGTTTAGATTATGGCTAGTTTGAATATATTGATTTGGAATACTAGGGGACTAAACAAGCAACATAAACGCAAAAGCGTGCTTACATTGATGAAAAACAAACAGGTTGATGTGGCTCTTTTAAGCGAAACGCACCTTTTAGTGGCTGAAAATGTAAAGCTGGCGGACAAAATATATCATAACATTAGCTACTCATCTTTTGGAACTAGATCCCGTGGGGTAGCTATAGTCGTGAAACGGAAGTTGAATATTAAATTGTTGGACGTATGGTCTGATGCAGACGGCCGAGTAACCATTGCTAAAATAGAATACAGTAACAGGAAAATTGCGTTGGTAGCGGCTTATGCCCCTAATCTTTACGACACCAACTTCTACGCAACACTCACTAGTGCAATGTTGGACATCCCTGAGTATTCATTTATAATTGGTGCAGATTTTAATGTCATTTGGGATCCCTCGATTGATAAATCTAATCCCACCACTTCCAATGATCAGAAACAGGCATCTAATGCTCTAAAGGGCTAAGAATACAGGTGTAAACGATCTATGGCGACTACTCAACCTAACGGCCCGAGAGTACTATTTTTTCTCAGAATAGATTATGTCTTTGCATCCCCTAGACTATTTGATAGATTTGACATGGAATTGGAACCCAGTGCACTATCAGATCACAGATATTTACTCCTGAAGGGCTCATTTGGTAGACTGACATCCCGAGCCCCAAGATGGCGCTTTAACTCGACACTGCTGAAAAACACTGAATACATTCTACAACTCAAAGATAAACTAGATAAATTCCTGGAGACTAATACGGGTTCGGTACAGGACCCCAGAATGTTATGGATTTCGGTAAAGAGTTTTATCAAGGACAACACTACGGTCTTTGCCTCCATCCTCCGTAATAAACGGCATTCCAAATTGGTAGAGCTGGAAACGCTTCACTCGTCGTTATTCTCTTCTTTACAACGCAACTACTCGGGTCAATTGGAGTCTCAAATTAATGTGTTAAAAAAAGAGATTAACTCCATTTTAAGACAACAATCTGAATTTCAAATACGCAGTACAAGACAACATTATTATTTTCATGGCTCTAAACCAAGTCACCTACTAGCTATGAAGATACGATCCAATGCACAATTTGCTGATATCCCTACTATTAAGGACCAACAAGGGCTTGTTACAGACTCCAACTTGTACAAATCAGAAGTGGTTTTCGATCATAATAAAATGGATACATTTCTTGATCAAATTAACCTACCTAAACTCTCAGAGGAAGACGCTAATCAGTTAGATACACCTATTACACTAGAGGAACTTAGGGAGGCTATATCTGAATTGCAAAGTGGTAAGGCTCCTGGATGGGATGGTATCCCACCAGAACTGTACCTCTCATGTTGGGATGTAATTGGACCCCTATTACTTGATATGATTTTATACTCAATCAAAGAGGGGAACTTCCCCAGGGACGTCAATATGGCACTCATATCTGTCCTCCTTAAAAAAGACAAAGACCCCACCGAATGTGGTAGTTATAGACCCTTAAGCCTCCTCTGAACCGATCTCAAGCTGTATGCTAAGGTACTAGCCATCAGACTTCAAAAGCATATGACATCTTTAGTTCATCCTGATCAGACAGGCTTCATAAGAGGCCGCCTGATCACGGATAATATTAGACGGTTACTACATGTGATAGACGCCAGCAAGGATGCTGTGCCTCCTACAGCTATATTATCCTTGGATGCGATGAAGGCCTTTGATAGGTTGGAATGGTCTTATGGGCAGTACTAGGAAGGATGGGGTTAGGAGTAGGATTAATTAATATGATAAAAGTACTATACACAGAGCCATCGGCCATGGTTATAACAGGTAAATTCACCTCCCCTCTCTTTCCTGTTTCGCGCTCGTCCAGACAGGGTTGTCCTCTTAGTCCCGGACTATTTGCTCGATCCTTAGAACCTTTAGCACAGTATATAAGACAATCCCAATCCATAGAGCCAATCTCAATTAGGGGCACACAACATCATATTAGTTTATATGCGGACGATGTAATATTGTTCATGCAAAACCCTACCACCTCACTGCCTCATCTTCTCAAAGTAATAGATGATTTTGGCAATCTATCGGGATTTAAGATAAACTGGCCAAAATCGGCCTTCCTTCCACTTAATGTCACTGCGAAGGCTACCTTCCTTCCAGAAAATATACAAATGGTAGAACACTTTAGATGTCTTGGAGTTGAAATATTCCCCACTATATGCCAAACAGTGAAGTATAATTACACAGGAATCCAAGATAGGATCACAAATGACTTTGACAGGTGGTCAAAACTTAAAAACTCAGTACAGGCCCGAGTATCAATATTCTCTGCCGGAGCTTATATCCATCCTTGTAGCCTCTCTGCCAGCACTATTTGTCTATGGAGATGTTCACCTTCTTTGCAGGGCTATAACTTTTTAAATTGTATTGCTAAATTGACATTACTATGGCCCATTCAACATCAATTATCTATCGTTCAGGATGTAGGAACGTTTTACTTTTTCATTCACACATTCATACTAAAATACCGTCCAGAGTATAAATATGTTTTTATCGTTTTCTGCTGTATTTCATAGAATGTGAGATATAGCCATAAATGCATATATTAGATGATCAAATGCAGTTTGATACCGATCAACGTTATATTAAAAATTTCAACTGTACATGATCCTAAACGTCATGACTGGTCATCTGCTGGTGACCGGAGGGGGGGGGGGGGGGGTCGTTTATAATTCAATGGCCGACGTTAAAAGATTCATGTAGTATGGGCGATATATAGATCAGAGCAGTTTGTATGGATAATAATAATAAAAAATGCTGAAACTCACGGCAGCTTCCTCTTACCGTTGGGCGATCACACTGGCGCAAACAGATCCCAGTTATGTGTTGTTGATCTAGGTGATCCAGTTCCGGTTTGTATAATACTAATATACGTCCAATCATGTTGTTTATTGAGTTATGGCAACGGATCTGGATAGAGTCCCGCGAGCGATAGCGAGTGGCCGGACGGAATAGGGGACGGACTAAGCACTTCCGGTCACTTCCGGTTTTGGCAACTCGCCGATCGGCCACCAGGTGGCGGTATTGAAGCGTTGCAGAGTTGAGCGGAGTCCTACAACACCAGCCAAGACTCCGTGGGTGAAATGTGAATACCATGACGAAAATATGAAATATTGATCTCAAAGACGCCTTTAGGCGTCATTGGCAGATTACGCATGGCGGAGAATGACGGAGAATGGGTTAAGATGGATGTCTTACCCAGAATCAACTTCTTCAGCTCAGTGCTACCGTTACACCCCCCCCCCCCCCCCGCTGGTTACTGGAAAAAATTACACTCCGCTGCATATAAATTTATTTGGAACAACAAACCAAAAAAAAGATCCACCGCACAGAGAAACAAAGCCGACGGAGGTTTAGCATTTCCAGACTTCTACCACTATTTTAAAGCGTACTCTTTAAGACCACTGATCACCTGGTTTGATTCTCAAGCATCTGTATCCTGGAGAACATTAGAAGAAAACATAGTGGCACCACAGAGACTGCAGGATGTAGTATACACCAACTTATCAATTAAGCAATGCAACTTGAAATTTGGCCCTCTTATTACACATGTGATCCGGATATGGCGTGTCACACAGAAAAAATTTACTAACCTACATAAATGACATAGCCATTCTCCCATATTTAATAACAATGCACTCCTTATTGCACAACGACCTATCAGATTTCCCAAATGGGAAAAGAAGGGCATACATACTTTGGGAGATATCTTCAATGACCGGGGTTTCTGTAGCTATACATAACAAATTTAACCTCACCAGCTCCACATATTATTTCTATCTACAGTTATTAGCAACTTTGAAGGCTCATGGAGTCCCATTAAAGATACCACTTGAGCACCACAGATATCACAAATTCTTTTATGAAAAGGAGACATCGAGAGGCTTCGTCTCTGAATTTTATTGTCACTTACTTACGTCTTCGTATGAAGTCCTTCCCCTAGACTCAGTTTGGAGGAAGGATATACCAGACTTGGAAGTAGATTTTGATTGGGCTGAAGTCTGGGCAAACGTTCGGCTATCGTCACGCAACCTGGATCATCAACAGATTAATCTTAATTTTATTCATAGGACTTACCTGACTCCTATACGACTGAACCGAATGGGGCTTAAACAAGACTCTCGATGTTCCTTATGTTTAAACGGTGATAGTGGTACATTTATGCATATGTATTGGGAATGCCCTCCTGTTAAGATATTTTGGGTAGAAGTAACCACGCTATTATCAGAATTTTTATTTCTGACAATACCTGTACTGCCTTCTGTATTGTTGCTGAATAATGTCTCTCAGTTATCACACTTTGTACATGTAAAGAGGCTAATCTTGTCGGGACTTACGGCTGCCAAAAAGCTAATAGCATCACGCTGGATTCAACCGGATAAAATGTGCCGGAGGGTATGGATTCTTACCTATCTCGATGTGATTTATCTAGAGATATCTACCGCACAAATTCTAGGTGTTAATGAAGCCAGCATAGCAATCTGGTCAGATGTGGTGGAGAGGATAAAGCATTATATGAACTTTTAATCCTTGGTGTCAAACAGTATAATGGATGCTATCCAAGAGGGGGTCCTGTGGGGGGGGGGGGGGGGGGGGGGGGGAAGAGCGAGCAAGAGCCTATTTTGATTTAAAAACTGGGCTGTCATTATTGTTAGTATTATATCGGTAATAGTCCTCTGATTTATAGTGGATTTCTACTGTTAATGTTTGTGTGTAATGTCAAAAATAAAAATAAAAAAACATTTGTTAAAAAAAAAATAAACAGGGTAGAACAGTCATGTCATACTTAATGGACAACATTAATATAATTTGGTCAATAGGTGGCAGTATAGGACTTGTGTTCAGTAACTTCGCCTTCTAGGGAACCGTACTTTGCTACCTACAGGTGCACGAGGCGAGCTGAGAGGATTCAGAACCAGTAACATCATGTCCGCGCCTCCTTTTGACCATGACTAACTACAACCTGTTTCATAGGTGGGTAATACATTACAAAACACACATAAAGGTTAAAAATTATACATGCAATGTCGAGAGTGTGAGGATTGGCCCATTCCCGCCACACGCTTCAAGGTACTGTGAGGAGGATTGGCTCATTGCCACCACACGCTTCTAGGTCAAGTACCAATTGCCGTCACGCACCTGTCGGTTGTTTGTAATCAGCGCCCAGAGCCCTTCATATACTCGGGTCTTTCTGTCAGTCGTTGTCGGGTCGTTTTGGATTACCACTGCTACTGCCTGTTCCCCCCGTTGTTGTGCCTCGTCTGTTTTTCTTCAGGACGTCCATGGAAGTCGCCGCTGTTGTGTATCTCTATCATCCGTTGGAGCTGTGCCTCGTTGCCCGCTTTGCACATTTGCGCTTTGGTGAGTTTTTGGAACGAACCTTTTGGATTCTCTGTTTTACTTGTGTGTTGGTAACACTGAAGATTAAGTCACGTGTGTTTATACTGGACTCAGCTAAGGAGGACTGGACTGCCTCTGTATTCCGTTGGCTTGTTTATTGACCACTCTCTCTCTCTCTCCGTTCCTCCCCGAGTTGGATCCTGGAGTAGCTGCAGAGCCGCAGAGGCAGTGGCGCTACGCCGCTTCTCCATCTCAAATACCGGGACGATCTGCAGAGCCGCAGACAACTCTGCCAAGAACATTCTCCCCTTTGTTGTTCTTTTTGTTATTTCGCTCATTCCTGTTTCAGAAATAAATACGCCCTAGTCTTTGGCTCTCCAACTCTGAACTACCTGTCTGTGCCGTGCTGTTGGGGTCGGTTTCAAACCATAACATTACGACCCGACCATGACGACCCCAGTTGACACAGACAGGGTCAAGGCAGCGTTGGCGGTCCAGATCGAATTGACCAACGACCACAGCCTACAGTTAGGTGCGGCTGCGGCTGCTGTGCAGGACCTCCGGGCTCAGGTCCAGCCTATTCAGGAGTCCCTTAGCTCTCTGGCTACCCTGCAGACAGCCCAGGGTAATCAGCAGGCTGATATTCTGCACCAACTACAGATGTTGAGTGAAGCATTTAACGCCCTGCTTGTAACCCCACCTACTCCAGGAGTCTCGGCCAGTTTCCTTCATCAACCCAGCCGATTTACTTCAGAGGGAGCCCGAGTGGCTTACATGACTAACCTGCTCTCAGGCCGAGCAGCACAGTGGGTTACTGCCTCCTGGTCAATGAGGGCTGATTTTTGTTTTTTCTACCCAGACTTCGTGGCAGAGCTCCGCAGGGTTTTTCACCACCCAGCTCGTGGCCAGGACCCAGGAGCTCGGTTGGGCACCTTCCGGCAGGGCAGTGGCAGTGTCACCGACTACGCGCTGGAGTTCAGACTGGCCGCAACGGAGAGCGGTTGGAACGATCAAGCGCTTCGTCTCACCTTCCTGAGGGGGCTCAACGACGCAGTAAGGGACCAGCTCGCGACCCGTGAGGAGCCCGATTCCCTCGAGGGCCTATTCGACCTCGCAATTCGCATCGACGGACGCCTCCGGGAGAGAAGGCGTGAGAGAGCCCGACTGGGACCCCCAGACGTTCCCCAGACCCCCCGCACTCATGACGGTACTGCGGTCCGTCCTGCTCCCTCCGCAACTGGTGGCCCCTTCCCCTCCCGTTCGTTGCCCGAGGAGGAACCCATGCAGCTGGGACGCACACACCTTAGCCAGGCTGAACGGGAGGCCAGGTTCAGGTCCGGCCTTTGCCTCTACTGCGGCCGGGATGGACACCGTATCTCCAATTGCCCCACCCGGCCAAAGGACCAGGCTCGCCGGGACCCCGGGAGATCCTGGTGAGCCGTTTTTCTTGTTCCCACACCCGTGCACCACCTAACCGTCTGACGAGCGTCACCCTAGCCTGGGCGGACCAACGGGCGACGGTGGAGGCACTCATTGACTCGGGTGCTGATGAGAGTTTCCTGGATTTCGAGTTTGCCACCCAGGCCAACATTCCACTTGAGGACCTCGAGAGACCCTTGGAGGTGTTCGCGTTGGACCAGCACCGCCTGGCTGACATCACTCAATGTACCTGTCCAGTCCTTCTCACCATTGCTGGTAACCACGTTTTTTTATCACCAGATCCCCTCTTGTCCCTGTAGTCCTGGGTCGGCCCTGGCTCGGGCTGCATGAGCCCCACATCGCCTGGTCCTCCGGTACCATCAGGGGGTGGAGCTCCTCCTGTCATGCCCAGTGTCTTCAGGCGGCATCCAGTCCCTCGCCCCGGAGTTCCCTTTGTGAGCCGCCCCGGATTTCTCGACTATTCCCCCCGAATACCACGACCTCGAGGAGGTTTTCAGTAAGTCCCGGGCTCAGGCCCTTCCGCCTCACCGGCCTTATGACTGTGCCATCGACCTCCGCTCTGGGGCTCCCCTTCCCGGCAGCCGCCTCTACAGTCTGACCGTCCCTGAGAAGGCAGCGATGGATAAGTACATCTCTGAGTCCTTGGCAGCAGGCCTCATTCGGCCTTCCTCCTCCCCGGTGGCGGCCGGTTTCTTTTTTGTTGGGAAGAAGGATGGAGACCTTCGACCCTGCATCGACTATCGCCAACTCAACGAGATCACCATTAAGAACAAGTACCCTCTTCCTCTCATGAACTCCACCTTCGAGCCCCTCATCCAGGCTACCGTCTTCACCAAGCTGGACCTCCGGAGTGCCTACCATCTGGTCCGTATCCGAGAAGGCGATGAAGGGAAGACCGCCTTCAAGACTCCCAGGGGCCACTACGAGTACCTGGTGATGCCGTTCGGCCTCACCAACGCTCCGGCGGTATTCCAGGCGCTCATGAACGATGTCCTCCGTGACATGCTGGAGGAGTTTGTGGTGGTATACCTGGACGACATCCTCATCTTCTCCAAGACCCTCGAGGAACACGTCCAGCATGTCCGCCGTGTGCTGGAGCGCCTCCTCCACAATCGGCTCTTCGTCAAGGCAGAGAAGTGCCGTTTTCACTCCGACTCCGTCGATTACCTGGGCTTCATCGTGGAGAGCGGCTTGACCCGAGCTGACCCGAGCAAGATCCGGGGCGTGGAGGAGTGGCGGGAACCCACCTCTCGGAAAGAGCTACAGAGCTTCCTCGGGTTCGCAAACTTCTACCGAAGATTCATCCGGAACTACAGCCAGGTGGCGGAACCACTTACCAGGCTAACCTCTCCCTCCCTGCCGTTCGACTGGTCCCCAGCGGCTTGCGCTGCGTTCCGTTCCCTCAAGAAGAGGTTCACCACCGCCCCGGTCTTGCTCCACCCAGACCCCAAGAGACAGTTCATTGTGGAGGTGGACGCCTCAGATACTGGACTAGGGGCTATCTTGTCCCAGCGGTCGGCAACGAACCAGAAGGTACATCCGTGCGCCTTCTACTCACGTCGTTTCCTCCCTGCCGAGAGGAACTATGACATCGGCAATCGGGAGCTGCTGGCGGTAGTGGCTGCCTTGGAGGAGTGGCGTCATTGGCTAGAGGGGGCCGAGGAACCATTCACCATTTGGACGGACCACAAGAACTTGACGTACATCTGTGCTTCCAAGCGCCTCAACGGCCGGCAGGCAAGGTGGGCCAGCTTCCTCAGTCGGTTCGACTTCTCGCTGACCTTTCGCCCTGGGTCCCGCAACACGAAGGCCGACTCCCTGTCCCGGTTACACTCCAAGGGGGCTCCAACCACTGAGGATCCGACTCCCATCCTCCCAGAGGCCAGGGTGGTGGGAGTGGTCACCTTGGGCATCGAGGGGTTGGTAAGGCGTGCCCTACGCTTCCATCCCGCTCCCGGCAATGTACCCGTTCGTCGCCTCTTCGTCCCCGACTCAGTCCGGTCCCGGGTCCTCCAGTGGGGCCATACCAGCCGGTTCGCCTGCCACCCGGGCGTTCATCGCACGTTCTCCTTCCTGGCTCGTCGATTCTGGTGGCCCACCATGAGGAACGATGTCAAGGAGTTTGTTCTGGCCTGCGCGGTCTGCGCCTGCAGCAAGGCCTCCCACCAGGCACACTGCGGGCTATTGCAGCCGCTTCCCATTCCGAGCCGCCCTTGGTCCCATGT
Source organism: Notolepis coatsorum (assembly GCF_963971535.1). Classification (NCBI taxonomy): domain Eukaryota; kingdom Metazoa; phylum Chordata; class Actinopteri; order Aulopiformes; family Paralepididae; genus Notolepis; species Notolepis coatsorum. The sequence goes on from NC_140170.1 coordinate 74,276,421, forward strand.
GGCGTTGGACTTCGTCACGGATCTTCCTTCGTCCCAGGGGAACACGTGCCTACTGACCGTGGTGGATCGGTTCAGCAAGGGGGTTCACCTCGTGGCCCTTCCCAAGCTTCCCTCGGCTGCCGAGACAGCGGACCTCCTGCCAAGCCACGTGTTCCGCCTCCATGGTTTTCCCCAGGACGTCGTCTCGGACCGGGGCCCCCAGTTCACTTCCCAGGTATGGCGGGCCTTTTGCAAGGGATTGGGGGCAACAGTCAGTCTTTCCTCTGGTTATCATCCCCAGACTAACGGACAAACAGAGAGGATGAACCAGAGCGTGGAGTCTGCTCTCCGTTGTGTGGCTGCCGAGAGACCCGCTTCCTGGAGCCAGTTCCTCCCCTGGGTTGAGTACACCATCAACTCCCTGGTCAGTTCCGCCACCGGCCTCTCGCCTTTTGAGGTATCCCTGGGCTACTAAGCCATGACTGCATGGAATTCCTTACCACCTGCACTAACTAGGGATGAAGACAAACAGACATTTAAAAAACACCTTAAAAATCATATAAGAAAGAGTGGTACTGTCAGTTAAGTAAACATAGTGGGTGATTGAGAAGATGGGTATGTGTGATTGTTGAACTTAGATTTTTAATATATTTGTATATTGTATTGAGATGTATTGTTATGCTTTAAGTGAACATGTATGTCTTGAAACATGATTGAGTAGATGGGTATGTGTGATTGGTGAACTTAGATATTTTATGTGTGATTGGTGAACTTAGATATTTTATTATATAATATTTTTAGGTGTTATTGAGGTGTATTGTAGTGTTTTAATGTATTGTATTGTATTAATTGTATTGATTTTATTGTATTGTATTGATTTGTGTGGACCCCAGTAATAGTAGCCTATGCCTGTGGCAATGGCTAATGGGGATCCGAATAAACTAAACTAAACCAACCCCCTCTTTTCCCTGCACAGGAGTCGGAGGTGGCAGTTCCCTCCGTGCAGGACCATCTCGACCGGTGCCGACAGGTCTGGGAGATCACCAGGACTGCACTGCTCCGGTCATCGGAGCGCGCCAGTCGTGGGGCTGACCGGCGCCGGATCCCTGCGCCGACGTACCACCCTGGGCAGAGGGTGTGGCTGTCCGCCAAGGACCTTCCGCTTCGATCCTCGGCCAAGAAGCTTAACCCCCGGTTCGTCGGTCCTTTTGAGGTTTTGAAGGTGCTCAGTCCCGCGGCGGTGAGTCTTAAGCTTCCTGCGTCCATGCGCATTCACCCCGTTTTCCATGTGTCCCGGGTTAAGCCTGTCTCCCTCAGTCCCCTGATGCCTCCTGCTCCGGACCCGCCTCCTCCCGAGATGGTGGACGGACACCCCCAGTGGCAGGTCCGTCGGCTTATGGATGTCCGACGGCGGGGACGGGGGTTCCAGTACCTGGTGGACTGGGAGGGATACGGCCCGGAGGAACGGAGCTGGGTCTCCCGCCAACTCATCATGGACCCCGGCCTGATCACCGACTTCCATCGTTCCCATCCGGACAGGCCGGGCCGGGCTGGTCGCCGGGTGGCTCCCGTGGAGGGGGGGGTACTGTGAGGATTGGCCGTTCCCGCCACACGCTTCAAGGTACTGTGAGGAGGATTGGCTCATTGCCACCACACGCTTCTAGGTCAAGTACCAATTGCCGTCACGCACCTGTCGGTTGTTTGTAATCAGCGCCCAGAGCCCTTCATATACTCGGGTCTTTCTGTCAATCGTTGTCGGGTCGTTTTGGATTACCACTGCTACTGCCTGTTCCCCCCGTTGTTGTGCCTCGTCTGTTTTTCTTCAGGACGTCCATGGAAGTCGCCGCTGTTGTGTATCTCTATCATCCGTTGGAGCTGTGCCTCGTTGCCCGCTTTGCGCTTTTGCGCTTTGGTGAGTTTTTGGAACGAACCTTTTGGATTCTGTTTTCTGTGTGTTTGGATAACACTGAAGATTTGCCGTTTTTGTTTTGTACTGGACTCAGCTAAACTTGTGTGTTGATAACACTGAAGATTAAGTCATGTGGGATTGTACTGGGCTCAGCTAAACTTGTGTGTTGGTAACACTGAAGAGTAAGTCACGTGTGTTTATACTGGACTCAGCTAAGGAGGACTGGACTGCCTCTGTATTCCGTTGGCTTGTTTATTGACCACTCTCTCTCTCTCTCCGTTCCTCCCCGAGTTGGATCCTGGAGTAGCTGCAGAGCCGCAGAGGCAGTGGCGCTACGCCGCTTCTCCATCTCAAATACCGGGACGATCTGCAGAGCCGCAGACAACTCTGCCAAGAACATTCTCCCCTTTGTTGTTCTTTTTGTTATTTCGCTCATTCCTGTTTCAGAAATAAATACGCCCTAGTCTTTGGCTAACTCTGAACTACCTGTCTGTGCCGTGCTGTTGGGGTCGGTTTCAAACCATAACAGATAGCCCAATGAGGTGATGTTTGAGTCAAGTTTAAGAAGTTTAAGACGACAAGTAAAGTGATTTAGAAGTTGACCGTCTATTGATGGTGCCGTGTCTCGTGGTACATTAAAATAGAGTGTTGAAATACAATTTCCCATTAATCATTAAAGTGTCAGAGCTAAGTATCTCCAAGGGGATTATAAAGGTTATGTTTGGGAAATATGTACTGTTTGAGTTGAAATGTTGTTTGGTAAATTAATATTGACATATTTGGTACAAGTGTTAAAAGGTGGTTTAGACTAGAGGACTAGAATTAGGCCACACACTGGCAGGCACTGGAGCTGTCCCACGTGCTCTCTCTCTCTCTCTCTCTCTCTCTCTCTCTCTCTCTCTCTCTCTCTCTCTCTCTCTCTCTCTCTCTTTCTATCCCGCTCTCCGTTAAATGTAAATATAAATATACTCCTTTGGGTTTCACCATGGCCACGGTTTAGCAAATTCCTAGTAAGGCTGAGATCGGCCATATACATATATAAATGCACTTTCGATGCCCATTTGATTAAAGGTTCAAACGAACTTGAGCTGGAACACAAATATGAGTGACACAGAGGTGTTGAGGTATTCCTGTGCACTATAGAATAGTGGACATGACTGATGATAAACGAATGATGATAAAGGTAACAGCTATTGATGATGTAAGGAATTGTTTGACAGACAATTAGAATGACAGTTATTAAAAGAAGACAGATACGATGTTCCCTTCCAATATGCCTAGACAGAGGTTAACAGGAGAATGCTCCCTTTTCACATGCTTATATTTAAGACACCAAATATGCATAAAGACATCATTAATTACAACGTACAGTATATAATGCTGGATAACTACATTTGAAAGGAAAATGCTATTGAAGTGAACCAGGGTATCCTAAAAGGGTAGAATGTGTACTGTAATGATGAATATATAAGGATTCGTTGTTGGTGGTGTGGACCCAGGCGCAATAACAGGAACGAGAGAGAGTGAGGCAGGACACAGCGTGGTGTAGTTTGGAAATAAACTTTACTCGTTCTTCACAAGGCTTTAAACTACAACAACAAAATAATAATTGTACCACAGCCTAAGCTGGCAGATAATGATAACAACGGAAGTCACAAGAAACTTTTACGAACTGACAGGGGAGTGACAGGAACAGACAGAATATATAGGGGGACTAATAGACTGATTACTAACAAGATACACCTGGACGACAAACAATGACAACAATAGATAACATGACATTAAGGAACAACAATGATACATACAAATACAACACTAAACCAGACCGGGAAACAGAGCAGGTAGCACACACAGGAATACAATACACACATTGAACATTGACGTAAACATTGAGGACAACAGGAGATTACATATATGGAAACTTATTAACAGAGGGAGTAGTAACACATTGAGTCCAGGGAGTACCGGGAACACTCCACTAGAGGGGGGTGTAGGGCAGGCCTTCTGAGGCGGAGGGGCAGTGTGACCAGCCTGGGGAAACGGAGGGAGAGTGGTGCCAGGCCGGGGGAGCGGATCATGACAGGACCCCCCCCTCGAAGGACGGCTTCCAGACGCAACGGAGGCAGCCACGGGAAAGGCGGGGGGCCGGGACCCAGGGAAGTACCGGGAACACTCGACTAGAGGGGGGTGTAGGGCAGGCCTTCTGAGGCGGAGGGGCAGTGTGACCAGCCTGGGGAAACGGAGGGAGAGTGGTGCCAGGCCGGGGGAGCGGATCGTGACAGAATATGCTTTTGAATTGATGACAAGAACGGAACTATAATGGAATGTATTAAAAGTAATGTAAAATAATTGAACTAAGTGATGGTATAATGTTATAATGATTGATTGAAGATTCTCATGAATAAATTAGTGCTGTTGTAATAAACAACTGAGAGGATTCAGAACCAGTAACATCATGTCCGCGCCTCCTTTTGTCCATGACTAACTACACCCTGTTTCATAGGTTGAACATATTTCTGCTATCAGGTGCCATATCCTGGTACCTGTAACAGTTACATGAACCTTTTTCAATTGTTTTACTCACGTTGTGGTCTCTCTGGGAAAATCGCTTTCTTCTCCTCTTACATAAAGAGCAGAATTGACGTGGTTGTTATTCCCAGGCTCGTTGTATGTGAGCCTGTGTCTGTGTCTCTAGACCGGCTCCCTGCTGCTCGTCCCAGACAGCAAGGGGAAATGTTGTGAGGCTCTTTCTTGTTAGAAATTCGCTGTCACTGTTCTCGGGTTCTTTGCGAGCATATACGCTGTTTTATGAAATCAGCGTATGGTCTTACGAGACCGATCAGCGCTGGCCCAGGGTGTTTTTTCAATAATTGAATATGCTTTGTGGGTCCGGCGTGCCTTGGTTGCCCAACATCATAAAAACTGCGTTTTTTATGTGGTCGGCTGGGAAGGAGATTTTTGTCTCTACCGAGCGCCAGTGCACTAGGTTAGACTCGACGGCTCGTGTACATCTCCGGGGGGAGATGACGGAGTAGATCAAAACATTGGCAGGGGAGTTTCACGCCCGTTGGGTGGGCCACCAGGAGCAGTGCGTTCGTGTACTGACCGTCTTGGTGGCGCCCTCTGTGATGTTTTGGATCGACACACGTACCTACCCCCCTCTTAGGACTGGGGGCGGCGGTGTGACTAGGGCACAGGACTGGTCCTGGTCGCGCCGGACCGGATCAGTTTAACCCGTTGTCGGCCGGGGGCGCAGACAGGTTCTGGTAGCCTGAAGGACTCTGTGCTTTTCCGGGGGGAAAATGCCAGGTCGGGCCGGACGTCACAGGGGTTGATGTCATGAATGTGTGTCATATAGATGCCGCCACGAGTTGCCCTTAACAGTGGCATGCATTGGTCCATATTGTGTTGTACCTTTTTGCACGATGTTAAGGGGTTGGTCCTTCTCCATTTGTTTTCACCCCTCCCTCCCTGCTAAACCAGGGATGGGAGGGGGCTGTCGGGGAGGTTGCTTCTGTCAACTCCTCTATGCATCCCTGTGTAGGTCCCGGTCCTCCAGGCCTAGGTCGGGCCTTGCCCTCGTTGACCTGTTGGCCTGGGTTAACCCTTTTTAAACCTGAAACGCTTGAACTGCATTGTATAGCCTGTGTATACGCACTTCTGTTTCTGGGGTTTCTTAGTGGCTTAAGGGAGCAACCACTCTCTGTTAATAAACATAGGGGGATGGTTGTCTCTCCGGTGTGTTGGTAGCAGAGTCGACTCTCAGGTTGAGCCCGGGTCTGACCCCGGCTGCCCGAGAGTATGCCCCCGCATCTTTCATGACGTCTGCCAATTGTGTCAAACTCTTTCTCTGAACCTTGACCCCGCGGGATTAATAAATTGGCAGGGTCAAGGTTTGTGGTGGAATCTGTTCGCTGGCGGGGTTGGCTAACTCCGACTCTGCGAGGTTCGTGGCCCCATGAGATTGTGACATGGTGCACAGCATACCGAAACACCCTTTCCGCCGCGATACTGTTCTTACAGTAAGCCCCTTAGGCGCCTGTCTAGTCCACAGTGCTCCGGGCGCAGGTCGAGTTCTACTCTTGGGACCCGTCGGCCTGGATTGAGGGTTGTCTCCCCGGCGCGCCGGCTGGCCCCATGATATTGTGGGGGGGAAGCCTCCTTGGGAGCACTTTGGAGCGGCGTGCCAAGGGGAGAAGGGCCTTCACCTGGTTTAGGCCCTGTCCGATACGCTGGCGATGTGGGGGGTGGTGTTTTTTTGCTCACGTCCGTTCCCTGGTGGTTACATAAAATAAATGTAACCAAATGTCAGCTTTCAAATGTCTTTGTCTAATCTGGATTTTCTTTTTTATGAATTTGACTTTTTTATTATTTATTTTTATGACACATGAGGTGTTATTGTAATTTGCCTAGCAACCGGCTGCCTGGAAATAGATAACCTGACAGACCCTAATGTGTGTGTGTGTGTGTGTGTGTGTGTGTGTGTGTGTGTGTGTGTGTGTGTGTGTGTGTGTGTGTGTGTGTGTGTGTGTGTGTGTGTGTGTGTGTGTGTGTGTGTATGTGTGTGTGTGTGTGTGTGTATGTGCACATACATGTGTGTGTGTGTGTGTGTATGTGCACATACATGTGTGTGTGTGTGTGTGTATGTGTACGTGTGTGTGTGTGTGTGTGTGTGTGTGTGTGTGTGTGTGTGTGTGTGTGTGTGTGTGTTTGGTGGTTGTGGAGGTGGAGTACAGGGGGGGTTAATCATGCAGAGAAAGTGTGTGCGTGTGTGTGTGTGTGTGTGTGCGCGCGCGCGTGTGTGTGCTCTTCCAAAGCCTGCATGTACAGTGCATCATTATACAGTTAATGACAGGCAGGCAGAGAGGGAACTGCACACAGATTAAAGCAGCTTTAGTCGACTACAACACCACCGCAATTAATAGTAATATGCAAATTGTAATTAGCCATAATAGCAAAGAAGGTGGAAACAGAAAGAACACAAGCCATTGTCTAATTATGCACAATAGCCCTAGCACAAAATTATTGCGGATGTATCCTAAAAGGCTGCATTCATCTGTTGTGGTTTTCAACAGATCTATAATTTCATTGGTGAAATACAGTGTATGCTGCAGCATGCTTGTTACGACCCCTGTGTGTCTAAGGGTAAAGGGCTGTAACATAACAGTTGGTTGACAGAAAAGATGGACCAGGTTTGTAAACAACAATGATATTTATTGAATAGAGGCAAAGGAAGCACATGTAGCTCAGGGGTGAGCCAAGGCCAAAACAACAAACAAACACCACTATACTCCAAATAAACACAATCTAATCTATGGTAAAAGAGATTACATTACCTAAACTACTCTTACCTAACCAAAACAGGAGAAAACAATGTCCAAAGGAAATGGCAGCTCACCCCATCTGTGCTTCCAAAATGACAACAAGCCTAGCCTCATGCCAGAGAGAGAGAGAGACTGAAGTGAGAAGCCATGTTTTAACAGCTGTGGGGTGATCCATGATTGGGTGGTGTGGATTGAGTGTTGGAGTCTGGAAAGCCATCCACCAATCACTGCTGTGTTGCAATAATGGAAGGATTGGCCTGGCAGGGACCAATGGGGAAGGGAACAATGGCTGGAGGGAGGAAACAAAATGGAGAACACACACACATGGAGACACACACTGGGGAATATATACATTGGGATGTAACACCCCCATACATAAGACAAAAACATGTTTGACACCTAACACCAACTAAACATGTTTTTTTCCTAACAACGAGATAACATCCCAGAGATAACATGTACTCCAAAACAAAGAGCTATGAAAAAAAACTAGCAGTTGGTACAACAACCACACTTGACGGCAAGAGAGACTGAGTCGACAGCAACATAAAACGAGTCCACAGCAACATAGACCGAGTAGACAGCAAAATAGAACAAGTCGACAGCAATATACAGTAGAACGAGTCGACAGCAACAGAGATTTCAACTACGAGACAGAGCATCCGCCAACACATTATCAGACCCCTTCTTATGCTTTATGCTGAGGTTATAATTTTGCACTATGAGCGCCCAACGCATGAGGCGCTGATTGTGGTTGTACATCCGCGACAGAAAAACCAATGGGTTGTGGTCGGTGTATACTACCACTGGTAATACGCTCGAACCGACATACACCTCAAAATGTTGCAACGCATACAACATAGCCAAAGTCTCCTTTTCAATAGTGGAATAGTTTAGTTGATGTTTGTTAAATTTCCGGGAGAAATAACAAACCGGGTGACTGACACCATCGTGATCTTCCTGTAATAACACCCCTCCAGCTCCCACCCCGCTGGCATCCACCTCCAGCTGGAATGGCAGGGAGAAATCTGGAGCAGAGAGAACAGGGGAACTGCATAAGAGAGCTTTAACACTATCAAATGCATTTTGGCAATCAGCTGTCCAAATGAATGGTTTGGACGGGCTACACAGGCTAGTGAGAGAAGTGACGACAGAAGAAAAGTTTCGGCAAAAACCACGGTAATACCCAGCCATCCCAAGGAATCTACGCAATTCCCGCCTAGTAGTAGGCACTGGAAAAGTTGTGATTGCAGATATTTTTGCATCCACCGGACGCACTTGGCCTTGTCCTACCTGCTTACCAAGATAGGTAACCGTAGCCTTGCCGAACTCACACTTGGCAAGGTTAAGGGTCAGGGAGGCTCCAGCTAAGCGGTCAAAGACAGTTTGCAAGGTTGTCATGTGGTCACGCCAGTTGGTCGAATAGACAACCAGGTCATCGAGATAGGCATTACAATTTGGAACACCAGCCAGGACTAGGGTCACCAGTCGCTGGAAAGTGGCCGGGGCATTACGCATTCCAAAAGGCATTACAGTATATTGCAGAAAATTGTCAGGAGTAACAAACGCCGAGATTTCCGAGGCACGGGGGGTCAAAGGGACCTGCCAGTAACCCTTTAACAAATCTAGTTTGCTAACATAGGTGGCAGATCCAAGGTTGTCAATACAATCTTCCATGCGGGGCAGTGGGAAGGAATCAGGCACGGTGACAGCATTTACCTTTCGGAAATCAGTACAAAATCTAGGAGTTCCATCCGATTTGGGAGCTAACAAGCAAGGTGAACTCCAGGGACTGCAACTTGGCTTGGCTAAACCATGTTTTAACAAATAGTCAACCTCCTGTTGCATCATGGCCCTCTTGGTGATGTTAACACGGTATGCATGTTGCTTGATAGGCACAGCATTGTTAACTTTAATATCATGGGCCAATACAGAAGTACAGGAGGGAACATCACCAAACAGAGCCATGTAGGCCTGAATCATATTTGTGATGTCCTCTCGCTGCTCCTCAGGTAAGTGTGCTAAGTGAGTGGGCAGGTTCAATAACATCTCAGTGTTGGACAATCTAGCACCCTGATGGGCTGCATTGCGCAACTCCAAGCCATCTACATCCTCACCACTAACGTCAGGAGAGTCCGGAACTATTGGAGTTGAGGCAACAGCAGAGACGGCCAGTCCGGCTGTCTGGTCTGAGGTCTTCACCTGCACACCATCTCTGGAAAAATATGGTTTAAGCATATTGATGTGGCAAACACGAGAGTGACGTTTACGATCAGGGGTGCGAACCACATAGTCTGTATCACTTATCTTCTTGTCTATTGCATACGGTCCGGAAAAACGAGCGGAAAGAGCAGAACCAAGGATAGGTAACAGGACTAGAACCTTATCACCTGGCTGGAAAGATCGAGAAACAGCTTTCTCGTCATAGTGCCGTTTCATAGTTCTCTGGGAAGAAGAGAGCGCTTGTTGTGAAGGGCCAGATTAAACCGAATATATATATTTATTATATATATATATTTAATTGTATTTGTATATTCTCTAATATTCCTTGATATCCCTTGCATATTCCTTGTACAATATGCATTGAATATCCATTCTAGCCTACTGAACATCCCATAATAGTCTCCATTCTACTATTGGTCGAGACCTTGGTGCCAGGCTGCCATACCCCCCAGACCCAGTTCAAACGTACCGCTCAACATGTACGAACAAGTCCTAGTTCCGCGTAGGAATCTGGCTACCGCACCACTAATGGGACTATTTGTTCATAGTGCGTATATATACTGCGCTACTAAAGTAGGACTTCCTTTTCAGTCCAGTTTCTTACCCTCCAATAGAGTGACAGACGTAAAGCCTCCCCGCGACGCCACGTGTGGGAGTAAGGCCAAGTTCGGCCTACCATCGGTATTGAGACATCGTGTATATTAATATTTGAATAGTCATATTTGGCACTATATCGTCGAGTTGGACGTAGTCTATTAAGCTAATAATAGTCTGTTAATATATAGTGCTTCGTGCGGTGAGAATACTACCGTAGTCAGCACCCCATCGTTTCGGGCAGAAAACTGGCTGCTTATTCCAGGATGATCGACCCCATGTGAGATTGCACCCGAGGAGCCCCAGAGCCGACGAGCGAGTGGACCTGTATACCGGATTATTCTACCGACGACAGCCCGCCTTCCCAGGCACGGATTATGCTTTGTATACGTTGATTATTCCATGGATAAAGACCCCCGACACTGCCGTGTGTTGGAACCCCCCCCCCTGGAGAGGACGCAAGGTGAGGAGACGCTCTGCAAGACGAGGTCGCTTCACGTCTCTCCTCCGTGGACCGGAGGACGCCGGCCCACAAAGAGTCCATCTGCTTTCATCTGTGGTCCAAGGATCGCCGGCGCATTGAACGGCACTACAGTGGGTTCACCTGGGATACCCTTGGCCGGATGAGGCAGCCGGACTCTACCCCCCCCCCCTTCCTACTCCTGTCGGCTTACAAGCGACCGGATTAACCCCCCCTAGTGTATCCAGTCTATAATCATTAAAGTATCATTGCTGTTATTCCTTAACTATTCCAGGTCGTATATGTACCACCTGCGCCTTCAGAGATTGGACATTCTCTATTGATATACCGACGAATACTCTTGCCATAAAAGTGCATACTAATTCCCATTCATAAATGTGATTGATTTGATTAAGTGCTTGCTCTACACACCATCGCTGTGTAGAAATAAAGACCTATTTCTAATTCGTACATTTGTGTTGGATCCGTTTCATCTACGTGACAGTGTTCATCATAATATATTTATGCCGAGTACTGGGTGGCCGAATATTAAGTACAAAGGTAGTGGTAGTAAGTATCATATCTAGTAATACAGTCAGGGAATTGTACCCCTCAGTTAAAATTGGTCCTTCGAGCCGGAGGGTAATTAGTGTAATATTAATATAGTGTTATTAATATTGAAATGGCCTATGATGAACACTCCACGAAACGATCCTCCTAACCAACGCCCGCAGCGCGAACGACGGCTCCCTCAGTACTTAGAGGCTTACGCTGTCAGTCAACAACCTAGTCTTCTACTAACAGTAAACGCGGTAAAACTAGAAAGTAAAAGTATGTCTAACCCCAACGCCCAGACTACCCCGACCATAGAGGCCCCTACGGGTTCTAATGTAACTGACCAAGTTCACGGTGGGGACCAGTGGGAACCAGACATGACTTCACACCCCGCCAGTACTGAAGAAGTAGTCCCCGATGAGTCCCGGGAGGAATACAACGCTACCGAGACAGAACTCGGCACGGAAGAAGACGGGGAGAGCACCGTGGAGATAGAGCTCCAAGGCTCCGCAAGGAGTACCCCGAGGGAAGGCTCCCCTATACAACCGCCTTCTCCCAGCGAGGCAGAGAGGACCCTACAGCAGGCCTTCCTCATCAGCCTGAACGCCGCTGCTGAACGCGACCGACTGCAGATCCAGCAGCGGAGCGAAGAAGAGCATATACGTCTAGAAATAAGACGCATTCAGAGGGAAGAGAATGTGGCCCGAGACCGAGCAGACAGCCAGCGAGCAGCTGCTGGTGCTCTACGGGACGCAGAGCGCGACAGACAGCAAGCGCAACTAATAGAACAGCTGATCAGACGGACAACACCCTCTCCCTCCGCCAGAGGCTCCAGGAACTCGTCTAGACACACCTCCAGGGCGGCATCCCCTAGCCGAGTAAACAACCCTGAACTTGACCAACAGACGAGGTCTATACCCCCCACAGACCACCTCCCCCCACCGGTCCAAGCGAGACCTAGCAACCGGGAAGGAGCAGCATATCCTGTGGAGAGGCTAAACCAGAGACTACAAGCACTGGATGACCTAACTGAAGACGAAGAGGAAGAGGAGGAGAACCACGCCCGACGACAGCACAGTACTCTACCGGACCAGGAGGTCCGGTACAGCCCAGGCTATACTCCCGCGGAGCTGCGCTACAGACCCCCGACTCTATACCCGGGTGAGCACGACGCACGACCCGCACCGAGGAACAGCACCTGGACAAGCGGGCCATGGTACACTGCCGGTACCAGCCCATACCAAGGAGCGGGAGGAGACTCGCCTAGGAGGCCTCTCCCCCAACGCTCGCCGATGTATCCACAGTCAGCGTCATACATTGGCACGCCTATGGTACCCGACTTCACCCAAGAGAACCGGGCCCAGTATACAGAACTCCGCTTGTGTCTGGAGACCATGTTGGTGGATGTATTGGATGAACGCCACAAATACGCCATCCTACTGAAGCACTTAAAGGTACCCCGCGCACATAATATAGCGCTCGCCTACGCGACTTCCACCACCCCATACACAGCAGCGCTGGTAGCATTGGACCAGAGGTATGGGCGCATATGGGATTACGTGATCCAGGAGATCCGACACATCGACCGCTTACCCCCAGCAATAGACAATCGAGCACTGGACGACCTGTCCATCAGAGTGCAGTCCCTGGTAGGGATGTTGGGAGCGCAGAGAGAGAAGGGGAGGCATGAACTTTACGCCAACTCAAATGTGGAAAGGATCTTGGAGAAGCTGCCGCCCGCTCGACAGGAGCGTTTTAGGCGGCAGAGAGACCACCGAGACCCGAATGGCCCCGAACCGAACCTCCTCGATCTAGCAGACTTCCTGGCGAGAGAAGTCAGCAGCCTACGGCTAGATACATTCGGACGGAGCACCCCTGGCTCCAGAGAAGGAACCAGACGACTAAATGATGGAAGAAGATCGGTGACTGTGATGCACCAATCGGAGTCAGTACCGAGCAGCAGGAGCCACAGTACCCCCTCCAGAACGGAGAAGTGGAAGATAGTGTGCCCCTACTGTGAGAAAGAACACTGGCTAGCGCAATGTGACTCCTTCCCCAAGCTGAACGCGGAGGAAGCAAGTCAATGGATAAAGTCCAACAAGCGCTGTTTTCGCTGTGCGCGCTCACACATGGCAGCCGAATGCCGCTTAAAGAAAAGGTGCACCAAGTGCGATGGAGCCCATCTGGACATACTTCACGACAGTAACAGACGGCGCCCTTCACCCGCACCATCCAGCAGCAAAGCGAGCGTCATGTACATCGATCCCGCCAGCAGCAGTGGAGCCCGAGTACTCCTAAAAGTAGTGCGCGTGACACTAAGCTACCAGAATAAAGTCCTGGACACTTACGCCGTCCTCGATGACGGGTCAGAGAAGACCCTTCTGCTCGCCTCCGCTGCGGCCCAGCTAGGGCTGCGGGGAAGCGAAACCCAAATGACAATTCGGACAATAAGACGAGATTTGAAGACGATAAAGGGCGAGAATGTCTCATTCTCTATCGCAGCAAGCGGCCAGCCTGAGCGACGGTACCAGATTACAGACGCTTTCACCAGCCAAGAAATAGGACTGTCGCGGTACACATACCCCGTCGCCAAGCTGATGGAGAAATATGTACATCTGCGCAAGTTACCGATCCCGCTCATAGACAATGCTATGCCGACCCTGTTGATAGGCTCCGACCATGCAGACCTCATTGTCCCGATAGACCGGGTTCATACCGGACCCCGAGGCTGTCCTGCAGCAGTCGAGACCCGTTTGGGATGGACTCTCCAAGGCCCGCTCGCCAAATCTCTCAACCGAAGTACAGCCACTAGATGTCTCCACTCCCGAGTCACGGAGGGAGAAACCGCACTCCTGCAACACGTAGAGCGGCTATGGACCTTGGAACAAATGCCCTTTAAGAACGGAAAGAAAGACATTCGCTCTAAAGATGACATTTACGCCATTCACCTCCTCGAGACAGGGACCAAGAGAGTCCCGGTCAACGGCGTGTTGAGATACGCCACGCCACTCCTGCGGCGAGAAGGAATGCCTACTTTCCACGCCAAGACAGACGCCACAGAACGGTACCTGCTGAACACGGAGCGGCGCTTAGCCAAGAACCCCGCCCAAGAGAGTGTATACCGCGCTGAGATTGAGAAGCTCATCACAGCGGGACACGTCACAAAGATGGACATTAAAGAGGCTGACCAGACCACTGAATCGTGGTACGTGCCTCACCACAAGGTCCATCACAACGGTAAAGACCGCATAGTATTTAACTGCAGCTACCAGATCGGATCCCAAAATCTGAATAAAGAGTTACTGCCCGGTCCCACACTCGGCCCCTCCCTACTCGGCGTTCTACTCCGCTTCCGCCAGGAAAAGGTGGCCATCAGCGGGGACATTAAAGGAATGTTCCTGCAGGTGAGATTAGTAGAGGAGGACAAGCCCCTGTTACGGTTCCTATGGAGAGAGAAGCCAGGAGATGAGCACCCAGCCATCTACCAATGGGAAGTCCTCCCCTTCGGAACGACGTGCAGCCCCTGCTGTGCTACATTTGCACTACAGAAACATGTAGCAGAGGACCCAGCAGCGGACGAAGAGGTCCGACACAGCGTAAAGAACAGCTTCTACGTAGACAACTGTCTACAAAGCCTTTCAACCCAGGAAGAAGCCGAGGCTCTCCTGATTAAACTCCGCGCCTCATTGATCAAAGGCGGCTTTGATCTCAGGCAGTGGGCCAGCAGCGATCCGCAAGTACTGCGCAGCCTCTCCTCCGAGGACAAGGCAGCCAGCAGCGAGACCTGGATGGCTACAATCCCGGGAGAAGCCCAGGAGATGACCCTGGGATTGGTGTGGCGATTCAAAACAGATTCGCTTCACTACAGACACAAGCCCCTGACTACGGAGCAGGGAAGGCCGGCGGCAGCGCCGACCACCAGACGGAGTGTGTACACAACACTCGCCCGACAATATGACCCGCTAGGATGTATTCTACCGTACACCACCAGGGCAAAAATGATTGTACGAGCATTGTGGGACAAGGACCAGGGCTGGGACGACCCCATTCCCGCACACCTTGCATCCACCTGGAGAGAGTGGGAGATGGAGCTCCACTCACTCCCAGGCGTTAATATGCGCCGAAGCTACTTCCCACCCACGGTGAGGCCAGAGACATGTAAAATGGACTTACACGTCTTCAGTGATGCCTCAGAGGTCGCATACGGATCAGTAGCCTACTTGCGGGCCCAAGAAAAGGGGGGAGAGATCTACACAGCATTTGTCCTCGCCCGCTCGAGAATAGCCCCACGCAAGCAACAATCTATCCCACGTCTAGAGCTCTGCGCAGCCCTAGCCGGAGCGCACCTAGCCACGCTCATCCAACGTGAGCTCACCATACCGGTGTCTAGAACAATCCTGTGGTCAGATTCCACGACAGTACTCGCCTGGATCCAATCGGACTCATGCAAGTACAAAGTCTTCGTGGGAGTCAGAGTCACCGAGATTCAAGACTTAACCGAAGAGTTAACCGGAGAAACAGAGTGGCGCTACGTTGATACAAAACAGAACCCAGCTGACGTCATCACCCGGGGAATGCCCCTAGATGACCTCACCCGTCACAATGCTTACAGTGACGGCCCCGCATTCCTAAGACTCCCGGAAGGACAGTGGCCCATGCCTATCCCGAGGGAAGCAAGTCCAGAGGAGGTGGAAAATAAGAAGTCTGTGTTCTGTGGATTGAGCACCGTAGCCTCCACCGACCCTAACATAGACGATTGCACGTCCATAGAGAGTGCACAACAAAGAACATTCCTGCGGTACCACCCGGAGTGCAAGTCCCCCGCTGATATGTCAGCAGCTAACTACGAGGAAGCAGAATTGCTTCTACTGCAGCGAGCCCAGAGAGACTCGTTCCCCGATGAATTGGCCTGTCTACAGGGAGGAAAGCCCGTCCCATCCGACAGCAGATTAATTCATCTGGCCCCCGAGAGCGACGCTCATACCCTCATCAGAGTGGGTGGTCGCCTACGCAGAGCCCCCAATCTACCGGATGACATTAAATACCCGATCGTATTGAACAGCCGACACAAGGTCACAGAGCTGATTATAAAGAAATACGATGAGGATGTACATCACGCAGGAGCAGAAAGAGTCTTCGCCGAAATCAGACGTCGTTACTGGATCCTACAAGGAAGAGAGGCGGTACGACGCTTCCAGCGAACATGTCTAGACTGCCGCAAGTGGCGCGCGCAGCCCAGCATACCAAGGATGGCTGACCTTCCTCCATGTCGCCTCCGAATCGGTGACAAGCCATTCCACTCAACGGGTATGGACTGCTTTGGCCCGCTGCACATAAAGAAAGGAAGAGGAACCGAGAAGCGGTGGGGTATTGTATTCAAATGCATGCCCACCAGAGCGATACACATCGAGCTTCTCCCGACCATGAGCACAGACTCATTCCTTATGGCCTTCCGTAGATTCACATCACGGAAAGGAAGACCGTCTACCCTATTGTCCGATCATGGGACAAACTTCAAAGGCGGCGAAAGAGAGCTGAGAGAGAGCTTCCAAGCTATGGGCCCAGAACTTAAGACCCACCTCGCTCCAGCACAGGTTGATTTCCAATTCAACCCCCCAAACGCACCCCACTTCGGTGGCACTTGGGAACGAGAAGTGCGCTCCATAAAGACAGCCCTGTACGCAGTACTTGGGGCCCAGACTGTGGCGGAAGAAGTCCTAATGACAGTCCTCACGGAGATTGAGGGAGTACTTAACTCGAAGCCCCTCGGATATGTCTCCAGTGATGTGGCGGATATCGACCCAGTTACCCCCAACACACTCCTGATGGGGCGGCTAGATCCTGCGTTACCCCAGACAATGTACCGGCCTGAAGAAGCGAACGGCCGACGAATGTGGAGGTACAGCCAAGTATTAGCCGACAAGTTTTGGAGCAGTTTCCTACTGCACTACCTACCGTCTCTACAGACCCGCCAGAAGTGGGTAAAGGAGAGAGACAATTTGACAGAAGGAACAGTCGTCATGATTATTGATCAATCACTGCCCAGAGCTATGTGGCCGGCCGGCCGCGTAAGCAAAGTGATCACCGGTGCCGACGGCAAGGTCCGAGCAGCTGAAGTGCTTGTCCAGGGTCGCACTTACACCCGTCCCGTGGCGAGGCTCATAGAACTGCCCCGACTCCCAGACACAATCGATGATGACCATGACCCTATAACCCTATGACTTTGTGAAGTTGACTGACCCCTACAGCAAACCCTTATGTGTAAATAGACAACGCGATTAATCTGTCTCTGCTTAACTGATTAGGTCTGGGACCAATCAGGGGGTGGCTGTTGTGAAGGGCCAGATTAAACCGAATATATATATTTATTATATATATATATTTAATTGTATTTGTATATTCTCTAATATTCCTTGATATCCCTTGCATATTCCTTGTACAATATGCATTGAATATCCATTCTAGCCTACTGAACATCCCATAATAGTCTCCATTCTACTATTGGTCGAGACCTTGGTGCCAGGCTGCCATACCCCCCAGACCCAGTTCAAACGTACCGCTCAACATGTACGAACAAGTCCTAGTTCCGCGTAGGAATCTGGCTACCGCACCACTAATGGGACTATTTGTTCATAGTGCGTATATATACTGCGCTACTAAAGTAGGACTTCCTTTTCAGTCCAGTTTCTTACCCTCCAATAGAGTGACAGACGTAAAGCCTCCCCGCGACGCCACGTGTGGGAGTAAGGCCAAGTTCGGCCTACCATCGGTATTGAGACATTGTGTATATTAATATTTGAATAGTCATATTTGGCACTATATCGTCGAGTTGGACGTAGTCTATTAAGCTAATAATAGTCTGTTAATATATAGTGCTTCGTGCGGTGAGAATACTACCGTAGTCAGCACCCCATCGTTTCGGGCAGAAAACTGGCTGCTTATTCCAGGATGATCGACCCCATGTGAGATTGCACCCGAGGAGCCCCAGAGCCGACGAGCGAGTGGACCTGTATACCGGATTATTCTACCGACGACAGCCCGCCTTCCCAGGCACGGATTATGCTTTGTATACGTTGATTATTCCATGGATAAAGACCCCCGACACTGCCGTGTGTTGGAACCCCCCCCCCTGGAGAGGACGCAAGGTGAGGAGACGCTCTGCAAGACGAGGTCGCTTCACGTCTCTCCTCCGTGGACCGGAGGACGCCGGCCCACAAAGAGTCCATCTGCTTTCATCTGTGGTCCAAGGATCGCCGGCGCATTGAACGGCACTACAGTGGGTTCACCTGGGATACCCTTGGCCGGATGAGGCAGCCGGACTCTACCCCCCCCCCCTTCCTACTCCTGTCGGCTTACAAGCGACCGGATTAACCCCCCCTAGTGTATCCAGTCTATAATCATTAAAGTATCATTGCTGTTATTCCTTAACTATTCCAGGTCGTATATGTACCACCTGCGCCTTCAGAGATTGGACATTCTCTATTGATATACCGACGAATACTCTTGCCATAAAAGTGCATACTAATTCCCATTCATAAATGTGATTGATTTGATTAAGTGCTTGCTCTACACACCATCGCTGTGTAGAAATAAAGACCTATTTCTAATTCGTACATTTGTGTTGGATCCGTTTCATCTACGTGACAGTGTTCATCATAATATATTTATGCCGAGTACTGGGTGGCCGAATATTAAGTACAAAGGTAGTGGTAGTAAGTATCATATCTAGTAATACAGTCAGGGAATTGTACCCCTCAGTTACAGCGCTTCTTTTGTGAGAGAGCACGCCTGATGCAGTCGCTCTCGAAACTGGCTAACAAAATCTAGAAAATTAGTGGGTGTGCTGGCAAACTGATTGCCGGCTTTGGTCTTTGGCAACGGACCAACACAGTCAACTATGACATGTTCAAATGGTTCACCGACCGCTGGTATAGGACAGAGGGGAGCAGGTGGAATTACCTGGTTTGGCTTTCCGGTGATCTGACAAGTACTACAGGTACGACAGTACTGTGCTACATCGGACTTCAAACCGGGCCAAAAGAAATGTTGAAGTATTCTGTTGTATGTTTTAGTGACTCCCAAGTGTCCAGACCAAGGGTGGTCATGGGCCAAGAACAGTACATGCTGACGATAAACTGCAGGGACAACAATCTGATAAACAGTGCTCCAGTCTGGTACCTGATCTGGTAGCCCTATCTCCGATTGTGCATGCTCTGCCAGTCTAGTACCATGGGACCTCCATGTACGCATCAAAACTCCTTCATCCACAAAATAAGAATGCAACTCTCTCCTCTGTTCTGTTTCAAGAGAAGAGAAACATTTTGCAAGAGAAGGGTCAGCCTTCTGGGCAGTAATTAGCATTTCACGAGTAACGGGTAACTTCAAAGCGTCGGAACTAGTTACAGTTGTCTGTGGGGGTACCTTACTATGAGTCGGTGGTTTGTCAGCGGTATCAGAAGTTGGAGCCAGCAACTCCTCCCTGACAAAGGCTGAAGCAAAAACAGAGTCAGACAAATTAATTTCATCACCTCTCTTTTTCAATTGAGCCCGAGTGACAACACTTGCAGAAAAAACTTCAGGGAAGTTCTGTGATGTGGCATCACAGTCATCAGGCAGAGAATCTGTGTCTGGGTGATCCAACACTTCCAGCACAGCGTTCACCTGTCCTCCAGCTAAATCATTTCCCATGATAAAGGAAATGCCTTTAACTGGCAAGGAAGGTCTCACCCCTATTTTAAAGAAACCAGTGACCAAATCAGATTGTACATGAATACAGTGTAACGGGGCTGGCACGAAACCCATCTCAATACCTTGAACTAGGACACTAGAACCACAGGAAGATTTCTCAGACAGAGGTAGTACATCAGAGAGGATAAAGGATTGTGAGGCTCCAGTATCTCGTAAGATCTGAACTGTACACTGATCTTTTGGATCCCCTGTCAAGGAAACTAAACCCTTGGAAGTAAATGGCCTGAAACAAGGATCGAGAACATCCTGATCATTGTGCATCTGTTGATCGGAATCAGGTGCCATTTTAATCAGACCAACCCCTTTGGGTTGTCTAAAGTTCTGAGAGGACGGTTGCTGCTTACGTTTCAATGTTAAACAGTCAGAAATAACATGACCAGATTTATGACAGTAGTAACATGTCCGCTCCTCTTTTGAGCGTGGAGGTGACATTTTTGGTCGGGGGTGTGTGAATTCTGAATGGTTGGGGACAGAAGGTTTCGGAGAGAAATCATGGGGGAGAAACGAGTCACGCCTATCTACAAACATAGTTTTATGGGTTAGCGCAAACTCATCAGCTAATACAGCAGCTTGCTGCAGAGTGGACACTTTCTGCTCACTCAGGTAAATTACAATACGCTCTGGCAAACGATTCTTAAACTCTTCTAATAGAATGAGTTCTCTGAGAGAGTTAAGATCTGAGGCCTTGCTTGCTGCACACCATTTATCAAAGAGAGTTCCCTTCTCTCTAGCAAACTCTACAAAGGTCTGGTTGACAGCTCTCTTGTGACTGCGAAACCTCTGCCTATAAGCTTCGGGCACAAGCTCATATGCACGAAGGATGGCAGCCTTCACAGTATCATACAATAGACTATCTTCTAGGGAAAGTGTTGAACAAACCTCTTCGGCTTTACCAGTCAATTTGCATTGAAGCAACAAAGGCCAGACCTCTCTTGGCCAGCGCAATGAAGCAGCAATACGCTCAAACACATTAAAATAAGTATCAACTTCTGTCTCTCGGAACGGAGGCACCAAAGCAATGTGTTTACTTATATCAAAAGTGTGTGATGAATAAGCTGTGGAGGAGGACATACCCGGGCCTTGTGGAGGAGTCGGTGTAGCAGAGTTGGATTCACTCCTTAGGACTTCCAGCTCCAACCTCCGCAGTCTGAGCTCTTTTTCCACTTCATGCTCAAGCTCCAACCTACGAATGTTAACAGCCCTTTCATTTTCTGCCTCAAGCTCCATTCTACGAAGCCGATACTCCGCCTCACGTGCTTGTGCCTTCTCCTGAGCCTCCATCTGGAGACGGGCTATTCTAACCTTGACCTGGGCCCCTTCTCGAGACCCAGTTGACACAGGAGAGGTCAAGTGAAAATGTGGCAATGTGACGTTCACACCTGCCTTTTCAGCACCCTGGGCTTGCTCCTCAGAAGGCTGTGCTTCCGTAGGTTCACCAGGAGGACTTGCATGTTCATCAGAGACCGCAGGTAAAACAAGCGTCCCCTGCTCCAACAGCTTATCTACCACAAGACACCTGATATCCTGCTTAAGATGCTTTTGTTGAACCGAGAGTTTAAAATGTGTGGCAATCTCCACTAAGTCTGCCTTGCGGCAGCTATCTAGCGCTTCCCAAGTAGGATTGCTCAAGAATTTCCCCAGATCAGAGCCCCCATTTATGTTACGACCCCTGTGTGTCTAAGGGTAAAGGGCTGTAACATAACCGTTGGTTGACAGAAAAGATGGACCAGGTTTGTAAACAACAATGATATTTATTGAATAGAGGCAAAGGAAGCACATGTAGCTCAGGGGTGAGCCCAGGCCAAAACAACAAACAAACACCACTATACTCCAAATAAACACAATCTAATCTATGGTAAAAGAGATTACATTACCTAAACTACTCTTACCTAACCAAAACAGGAGAAAACAATGTCCAAAGGAAATGGCAGCTCACCCCATCTGTGCTTCCAAAATGACAACAAGCCTAGCCTCATGCCAGAGAGAGAGAGAGACTGAAGTGAGAAGCCATGTTTTAACAGGTGTGGGGTGATCCATGATTGGGTGGTGTGGATTGAGTGTTGGAGTCTGGAAAGCCATCCACCAATCACTGCTGTGTTGCAATAATGGAAGGATTGGCCTGGCAGGGACCAATGGGGAAGGGAACAATGGCTGGAGGGAGGAAACAAAATGGAGAACACACACACATAGCTTAGACGTAGACATAGACGTAGCTTCTATCCCCAGGCCATCAGGCTGCTAAACGAACAATGAATGAACACTACACAACAACAACCACCAAACGCACATAGCACACACATCCACACGCACACACCCACTTTAAACAAACACACTGTAGCACCCACTCCACACACTTTATAGCACACACCCACTTTAAACAAACACACTGTAGCACCCACTCCCCACACTTTATATTTATGGATGAAGGATTGCACTACAACTCGTACACCTTACTGTAAATTGTACCTAAAATTGTACCTCATCCCATCTCTGCTTTGCACTAGATAGTACTGTACATTAGTACACTGCATAGTATTGTGTATTGTATATTATATGGTAACTCAGAACATTGTACATATGTCTATACCGAACACTGTGACCTAATTTTCTTCTTCTAAATTCATGCTATATTATGTTATTATGTTATTTGATACTATCTTGTCTAGCACAGTCTCTGGAGCGTAACAGTAAGAAGCATTTTGTATGAAAGTATTCTGTACTTCTGTATGACAACTATTAAAGAACTTGAACTTGAACTTGAACTTGAACACATGGAGACACACACTGGGGAATATATACATTGGGTTATGAATGCGAACCACATCTGTATTACTCCATTTTGAATGGCTAATGCTGACCGAGGCTGGTGATGTCCCACAGTGTGGACACCAGGGGGCACTGTCTCCTCATAGATGCTTAGAAATGACACCATGAGATTACAGTAAGTACATCCAATGTAGTGGAGGATAGACCCACATAAACACCTCACCTCACCCACCATACAGTTTAACCACACTTTTCTAAACTGATACACATCTTTAGGGTTGAAATGCATGGGATAGATTATATTTAAATTAAGTAAATTAGATCCAGGGTACATGTAAATATGGTGTTTTTAACCCTTTCACTACCACACTACAAAGGGTTAACACATTCACTACCACATTACAGAAGGTTAACCCTTTCACTACCACACTACAGAAGGTTAACCCTTGTTTCACTACTACACTACAAAGGGTTATCACATTCACTACCACACTACGGAAGGTTAACCTTTCACTACCACACTACAGTAGGTTAACCCTTTCACTACCACCACAAAGGGTTAACGCATTCACTACCACACTACAGAAGGTTAACCTACCCTAATCACCAACAAATTAATTTAAATTATATTCATAGGACGTATCTCACACCTAGGAAACTGTTTGCTATGGTACTGGTGGCCAACTCCCGGTGCACTTTATGCTCTTTGAGAGCCACGTATGCATATGGTCTGGGATTGCCCACCAGTAGCCCTCTCAAGCATCTGTAATATATCAATTTCACTCACGGCAGCAACATTACTTCTAAATTATATATCTTCACTACCAACATCCATACAACAGAAAATAATTATTCTGGCAGGCGTTACAGCAGCCAAAAAGCTGATCACTATGAGATGGAAAGAACCTGAGAAACTTAATTTCACTGCCACACTACAGAAGGGTAACCCTTTCACTACCACACAACAGAAGGTTAACCCTTTCACTACCACACAACAGAAGGGTAACCCTTTCACTACCACACAACAGAAGGTTAACCATTTCACTACCACACTACATAATGTTAACCCTTTCACTACCACACAACAGAAGGGTAACCCTTTCACTACCACACAACAGAAGGTTAACCTTTCACTACCACACTACTGGAGGTTAACCCTTTCACTACCACACTACAGAAGGTTAACCATTTCACTACCACACTACATAATGTTAACCCTTTCACTACCACACAACAGAAGGTTAACCCTTTCACTACCACACTACTGGAGGTTAACCCTTTGACTACCACACTACAGATTTCACTACCACACAACAGAAGGTTAACTCTTTCACTACCACACTACAAAGGGTTAACCCTTTCACTACCACACAACAGAAGGTTAACCTTTCACTACCACACTACAAAGGGTTAACCCTTTCACTACCACACAACATAATGTTAACCCTTTCACTACCACACTACTGGAGGTTAACCCTTTCACTACCACACTACTGGAGGTTAACCCTTTCACTACCACACTACAGACGGTTAACCTTTCACTACCACACTACAGGAGGTTAACCCTTTCACTACCACACTACAGGAGGTTAACCCTTTCACTACCACACTACTGGAGGTTAACCCTTTCACTACCACACTACAGATTTCACTACCACACAACAGAAGGTTAACCCTTTCACTACCACACTACAGAAGGTTAACCCTTTCACTACAACGCTACATGATGTTAACCCTTTCACTACCACACTACAGCTTTCACTACCACACAACAGAAGGTTAACTCTTTCACTACCACACTACAAAGGGTTAACCCTTTCACTACCACACAACAGAAGGGTAACCTTTCACTACCACACTACAAAGGGTTAACCCTTTCACTACCACACTACAGACGGTTAATAAAATAAAATATATAACTATTATATTATATACAATATATTATATATAAAAATAATATAATTATTTTTGGTGAATTGGTGATTATTAGTGTTATTAGAATCATCAACTCAAGAGTTAAAGGGGAATGCCACCCGTTTTCAGAACTCCTTCTGTGCCCCAGGACCTCTCAGTCGATATTTGTGAACACGCACCGTTCTCTCCTGAAGCTATACATCAGAGAGAGAACCCTCCAGTCTGTGATGTAACTAGGAGGTAGAGTCTGGGGCTGCTGCATACACAATGAATGGGGCTCTGACTTGTTACAAGGCCATAACATGTTTGTGTCTTACTCTTACACCCAAATGAGGTTTCTATTCTAGCATCGCTAGAAGGTCTGAACCATCATTTAGATTAGATTAGATTAAAATGTATTGTCCTCCTTATACAGCACAAGTACAGTACAACGAAAAGAAGATTGGCATCCAACCAGAGTGTAAATGTAACAGTAAAGTGCAATAGTAATATACAATGTACAGGTGATTAAACTGGGTACACCATATACAAATTTGAACTACTGAGTGTAGTGCTAATCAGATGTATGTACAGAGTTGTAGTATAATATGTACAGTGATACAGGTGTAAAGACAGTATGGTAGTAGTCATACTGGGCCAGCAGCATAATTAGTAAGAGTAGGATATGTACAGTTATAGATATAGTATCTACAGATATGTAAAAGGACTATGTGCAGGTAAATACAGACAGGTGTGAATAAATATTTATATTTATGGTATGTACATGCTATCATACAGAGCTATGGGTTATATGCAGGTGTATATAGAGGGGTTATATGCAGGTATATTCAGACAAATATATATATGCCTTAAAACCTTATTGGGTGTATCTGGGTGATCTCACTGTGTTGTGTATCACTGTTTTGTTTTACTTTTAAGTTTAAGTTTTTAAGTTTACTGTTCATTGTGCTTTCCAGACATACCCTGCAGTCATCTTTCACCACCCCCACCCTCCCTCCTGCCGTGCCCCGCACCCCCACCTAACCCCCACCCTCGCTCCTGCCGCGCCCCCCACCCCCACCCAACCACCACCCCCGTACATTGTCCTTCTCCCAGTCCCCGGCTCCGGCTCCTTTGGGCTCTCGCGGGTCCCGTCAGAATGGCTTTTCTTCAAAGAAAGCCCCCACAGGTGCCAGCCAGTGGTCTCCCTGCGAAAAGAGAGACGCCGCCCATGTGACAGAGCGCGTGCCCAATCACGGGCCTCCGAGGCTGCACACTTCCTGGAGCGAAAGTACACTCAGAGAGCATGAAGGTTTCTATTTTAGGAGCTCTCTCTGGCAGGAAAAGAGGAGCGAGAGAAGCCACTGTTGAAACAATGGCTTAATATAATGCAGGAATCGGGACGTTTCTTTCCGCCAGAGGAGATACTGAAACAGGGGAACGGCACCAAAGAAATGTGCTGAAATGTGCTCGTCATGGCGTGTATTTTTTACTTTGTGATTCATGGGTTTTTAATGCAGATACACACACACACATGTCCACACACACACACACACACACTAATGTGCACTGTGCTCATGCGCACAAAGATAAATGAACTGAAGAGCGGGGGACAGAGGGAGAGAGAGAGAGAGAGAGAGAGAGGGGGAGACAGAGGAGAGAGAGAGAGAGAGAGAGAGAGAGAGAGAGAGAGAGAGAGAGAGAGAGAGAGAGAGAGAGAGAGAGAGAGAGCGAGCTCGGGGACAGAGGGAGAGAGAGAGCGGGGGACAGAGGGAGAGAGAGAGAGAGCAGGGGACAGAGGGAGAGAGAGAGAGAGAGAGAGAGCGGGGGACAGAGAGAGAGAGAGGGAGAGAGAGAGAGCAAATTTCACAGAAGAGCAATGTGCCTTTACAGAGCATTACAAAAGAGAAGTAACATCTGTTTGCTGTGAACCACTTGTGTAAAATAAACATACATTGTGCATTGAGGCTGTGCATAACGCTTTTCCTGGGACCAGATCTAAGCAGGTTATACAGGAGCCCATAGTCTAAAGATATTCTCACATAGAATCACTCTCCCACTCATATGCATAGGGATACACACACACATACACAGAACACACACACACACTTACACACATACATATGATACACACACACGCACACAAATCCATGGGCTGTGGTGCATTGCTATTACTCAGTGTATCCTCCAGGCTGGAGGCCTCTTCCTCTCTGCTCTCATCACTCCGTTTCCACGGTGACATAACGCTTACCCTTCTATCTGAGGGACGCCTGTCATCCGGAGACCCCGCCCCCCCTCCCTGCCTGACAGAGCATGACAAGAGCCGCGGACTTATGATCAGGGGGGTTGGGGATGGTTACTTTATAAATGTAATCTGTTGCGGATTACTGTAAAAAATTGTAATCCGTAAAATAATCCATTGGATTATTACACCAATCAGCAAATGCAATCTGATTATTCTTAAGTACTAATACTAATAAAAGTTCTGATTACTTTGCATCCATAGACTAAATCAACACAGAAATGTATTGCAATTAACAAGTTTTTCTTTACTGAATTGACTTTAATGTAAATTGTCAATATCTACAACCACTATTAACCCATGGTTTCAAATGATGTGAAACAATGTTTGTACCATAATCTCACCAAGAAAATACGTACTTTACTTTGCCTTGAAACACAATTAGTTTCTTAGTAATCCAACAAGTGCTCACCTGCAGCAGCGAGCAGCCACCTGCCACCACCACTAACATTAGGCTAAACTAAAGACATTTGCGAGTAAACAGAATTTCACTGTGTTTCTACAAGGCAGGGCATGCAGGTCCTAGCATCCACCACAACTAGGCTAAGCTATGGTAACGCTAACGTCACCCCCAGACCATATCTTTGCTGCAAGTAAATTAGCGATGTGTTGTTCGTGAACGATCCAGTTCTTTTGAATGGCTCTTTGGTAGGAACCATCTGTAGTGTGGTAGTGAAAGATTAACTGTCTGTAGTGTGGTAGTGAAAGTGTTAACCTTCTGTAGTGTGGTAGTGAAAGGGTTAACCTTCTGTAGTGTGGTAGTGAAAGGTTAACCGTCAGTAGTGTGGTAGAGAAAGGTTAACCGTCTGTAGTGTGGTAGTGAAAGGGTTAACCTTCTGTAGTGTGGTAGAGAAAGGTTAACCGTCTGTAGTGTGGTAGTGAAAGGTTAACCTTCTGTAGTGTGGTAGTGAAAGGGTTAACCGTCTGTATTTATTTGTGTTTCATTACACGTATATGTACATACTTACCAACTGTTTCACCTGTTTTATTGCATCACTACTATCACCAACATCTAAGAAGGGAGATCCCCCCTTGAACGGCCCTTCTAAGGTTTCTCTCCTCCACATTGCCTGTGGTGCATTTTTTTTCCTATTGCTAGGTTTTAGTGAGTTTTTCCTTAGCTTCGCGTGGGGTATGTCTGGGAGTGTTGCATTCATTTATTTGATTTATTCAAAAAGAAATTGGACTTCATGGTGTTTTTGTTTTGTTCTTGATTCTTTGTGATGTTTCTTCTTGACTTGTTTAACACTTTCTATGCCACTCACGAGTTTTCTAGGAATTATTAATATTACGTTGAAAGCCACTCACGAGATTTCTCGGAATTATTATTATTTATTTTTTTAGCGATCTGAAATCATATTGCATCACGCAAGCCTACCCTAGTCTACCCGAGAGCCGCCGGCGATCAGATGTGTAAAAAAGCGCCCCCTATCGTCTCCCAGATGACATAAGGGATTTTGGAATGGACTCAATGAAAATGGATGGGGAAAAAAATCCTGTACTCCACATTTTCCAGTCCACTGATGCAGCCGGGGTTACCACAGTTCATTCTGGAGCCTCTGAGACCCGCGGAATCATGTGTTCTACTGTACACACGTTAGATCTATACACTTATCGATTTTTTCGAATGGTGATCAGGAATTGGAATATACCAGTTGGATACCATCTGATGTCAGGTAAGGAATCTATGTTATTAGTGTTAGGATAATCAGACTCATTTTGATGAAGATATAAGCTGTTTTGTGTGAAATGTCCTCTATCGGTTTGACTGTAAAAATCCATGAGGAAATGAACAAGGCTATTATCAGCGCGCGGCTCGAATGGGCGTGCGTGTACGTATAATATTGATCATCTAGCGTTTATTTGAAAACGATTCATAAATAGGCCGACAAATATCAACGTTCTGGAATATTCCAGTAAAAGACGATTATTACAGAATGGCCCAGAATGGGCTGTTTTTTACCTCAAAACGGGTGCTTTTCAAAATGCTCTCAAACGGAAATGAAGCGATAAAAAACCAATCTGCCTTGACAGCACTGACTGGAAAAGGATTCTTTGATAAGCGACGGGCAGATTAGACACATAGCCATAATTTAAAACATAGATTAGGCGATATTAAGGTTAACATTGGCGCCGATGGTGGCATTCAAGCACTAACTCTGGCGCCACCTGGTGGCACTGAAAGTGTTAAAGAAGACGTGTCCGGCCCATGGGGACATTAACGTGTGTTGTCGGGCCTTACAAATACATTTGATTTGATTCTGTAGTGTGGTAGTGAAAGGTTAACCGTCTGTAGTGTGGTAGTGAAAGGTTAACCATCTGTAGTGTGGTAGTGAAAGGTTAACCTTCTGTAGTGTGGTAGGGAAAGGGTTAACCTTCTGTAGTGCAGTAGTGAAAGGGTTAACCCTTTGTAGTGTGGTAGTGAAAAGGTTAACCTTCTGTAGTGTGGTAGTGAAAGCGACAACCCTTTGTAGTGTGGTAGTGAAAGGGTTAAATGTGAATGAAATTTAAATTAGATCAATTCTGTATATTTGTAATTGTACGTGTTACTTACTGCTGTTAATCAATTCAATACTGTAGCCTACAAATGCTCCACTCTGGTATGACACTCACATGCTCTGGTGTTATGCGCAGTATATGACACTCACATGCTCTGGTGTTATGCTCAGTATATGACACTCACATGCTCTGGTGTTATGCTCAGTATATGACACTCACATGCTCTGGTGTTATGCTCAGTATATGACACTCACATGCTCTGGTGTTATGCTCAGTATATGACACTTGCATGCTCTGGTGTTATGCTCAGTATATGACACTCACATGCTCTGTGTTATGCTCAGTATATGACACTCACATGCTCTGGTGTTATGCCTTGCTGCTCAGTAGGCGATGACACTCACGCATGCGTGTTTCGACAATGGGAAGTCAGGAGGTTACAACAATCAGTCAGGAGGACGTTCGGTGCTGTAGGCCGGCCCGCCAGGACACACAATCTCACAGACATGAGGTGCATTTCCTGTGAACTGCCACTAAGGGCAGAGCGGCTAGCCGTGGGTGAGATACCGAATGAGATTGTGATTGTGTGTCTCTCTGTGATTGATCACTGAATCCATTATTTCTCAACCTTGCAGCTTACCCTTTTACCTGAGAGATGTCAGTCAGCCAAAGCCCCCCCCCCCCCCCCCCACTCTCCCACCCCCGACAGAGCAGTGACAAGAGTTGTGTACTTATGACTCAATAATTAACAGATCAGTCAAGTAAGATAACAGCTGGATTAGGTGATGACCATCCTGGGAGTTGGGGGAGGGGGGGGGGGTAGTGTGGATGGTAGGCAGTCAGGGACAAAAAGGAGTCTACAGTGTACAGTGCGGGGAGATCTGCTTTCATTGGTCTATGTTTGCCCCGACCCCTACTCTTAAGTCCCGCTTAACGTGTAGACTCTACACGTTAAGCGGGACTTAAGAGTAGGGGTCGGGGCAAACATAGACCAATGAAAGCAGATCTCCCCGCACTATACCTATTGCACTATTACACACTATTACACTAGTACACAGTAATACACTTACAGTATTACACATGATTACATTATACACTATTCAACTATTACCCACTACATGCCAGCTTGACTCGATACCCTACCCACTCCTCCAGACCATAGCACCAGACCAGACATCCTCCCATTCCTAACTGCAACCATCAGTTCCTCTCTCAACTCAGGGGTGGTTCCCACCTCCCTAAAACAAGCTAGAGTCACACTACTCAGCAAAAAACCAACCCTGAACCCCACTTTCATAGATATCTCTCCTTCCTCTCTAAATCACTTGAACGTGCTGTATCCAACCAGCTCACTGATTATCTATTATGAAACGACCTCCTAGACCAGGGGTAGGCAATTAAGTTTGGCAGAGGGCCACATTTTTTCCAAGCCATTGTATGGGGGGCCGGAAACAAAAACAATAGCTAATTTAATATATTGATAGTGAAAAGATTTTAACTCTGTGACTAACCACCTTATAACTAAGACATATATTTGTGGCAGAGGCAGAGAATGGACAAAATAAACTACAGTAGCTGCATAGGTGGCATAATAAACT
Source organism: Notolepis coatsorum (assembly GCF_963971535.1). Classification (NCBI taxonomy): domain Eukaryota; kingdom Metazoa; phylum Chordata; class Actinopteri; order Aulopiformes; family Paralepididae; genus Notolepis; species Notolepis coatsorum. Next base: position 74,307,271 of record NC_140170.1, read on the forward strand.
GTAAACGACATACACATTTGCACTGAACATTATACCTTTGTCTTTTTGCCATTTTATTATAAAACCAGAGACAAGCGCCTCTCTCTTATCGATCTATCTTACATTACGCGCAACCAGCCCGTCTATCTGATAGCCCTTTCTGTGGAGCGCACTGGACTATTGAGAAACAATAGGAATTTTCCATTGGTTCTCCCAGTCCACGTGACCATTTCTATCATTTCCATTGGCTATAGTGACAGACATAGATATACTGTATGATAAATGGATAGATACAGCGGATTAGATGCAGTCCAGAGAAAACAACCAATCTAGATATTTCAAGATTCTATGCTTTACATCCGCGCATTCTCTGAGAGATGCACAACATTTTTAGATGACAATCGATTCCGATACAATAAAGCAAGTCTTTATCACAAACAAATCCAAAGATATTTAATGTTTTACAAAACATGTCTAGTGTTGCGCCCGGCTTTAGAGGGTTAAAAGCCGAATTGTATTTTTTATTTAGTTAATAAATGTCTTGTTGTAGTTCCTTATATACCTAATGTAGCGCATCTTCTTGAAGCAGATTCAGCTTTTTTTGCTCTGATTTGACTTCAGTTTAATTGCATTGTTACTGTTCACATGTGTGGTGCCATCAGTCATATATATTAAGTAAAGATAAAGTTTGAATGACTTACTGAACTGGTGTTTTAATTTCACACCACACTGCTTGTTTGTTATTTCAGCACCAGGCGCTGTCCACCGACTTTTTTCATGTTGAGCAAGCGCTACGTTGCACCTCGCTGCCTATACCTGTTATTCACTCTCAACATGGATAAAACAAAGTATAATAAGCATTCTTTAGGTGGTGGTAGTTTCTCTATTTGGACATTATAGCTAACATATAGCCTAGCCTAGTTGGTCGGAATTTTTATTAAATATTTTTTTAAATAATCTGAGGGGCCAGATATTATTGCTGGCGGGCCAATTTCCGCCTATTGCCGACCTGTGTCCTAGACCCTAATCAGTCAGGCTTCAGGACTGGTCACTCCAGAGAGACAGCCCTCATAGCAGTCACAGAGGCTCTTCACTTAACAAGAGCGAAAGCCCTCTCCTCTGTCCTGATTCTCCTGGACCTGTCAGCACCTTCGACACAGGCTCTGCGCTGTCATCCTACCTTGACAACCACTCCTACCAAGTATCATGGAGAAGTACCCTGTCGGCCCCCCGCCCCCTAGAGACGGGTGTTCTCCAGGGCTCGGACCCCTCCTCTTCTCTATCTACACCAAATATCTGGGTAACATTATCACGTCTCGTGCCTTCTAATATCACTGCTATGCCGATGACACTCACTCTTCCTCTCCTTTCCTCTCGCAGATATCCAAGTCTCTCAGCGGATCTCAGCCTACCTGTCCGACATTTCCGCCTGGATGACGACCAACCACCTCAAACTCAACCTAAGCAAAACAGAGTTACTTCACCTGCCGAACCAAATCCTCCCCGCTGACCGACCTTTCGACCACAGTGGAGAATGTAGCCGTGGCTTCATCCCCGACCTCCAAGAACCTAGGTGTTGAACCTACAGTAGGTGTAGTACCTAGGTGTCAGACTGTTATGATAAGTGTCTGAAGAGTCTTCTATTTCTTACCCAAAACAAAGGACTTGCGCAAAAAGAAGTCTCACTCTGCAAAGCATGAGTTGTTGCAGGAAGACTACGGTGGAAACACGAGTGACATTTGGAGAGGAAAGGTTTGTTGTGTTTTGTGAGTACAGAAAAGAGGCTGGACTGGGATGGCACAACATCGTTTGGGAGGCCAAAAACTGTAGGAAAGAAGGAAAGAAATCGTCAGTGGCCTATGCTCCGCAGAGAGTGCAAAGGCTTAAGTCAAAGTAAGTCAAGAGTACAGAAAGCGTAGCATTATTTAAAATATATAAAACAATGTTTGCACATAACCAAATTGTACCAACAGAATTTTGCGACACTTCTCACAGTTTTAATAGACTAGGCCTACCGTTGTTGGATATAGGACAGGGTGAAGTTGTGGCTAGTTGTGATACAAATGGATGAAAACACTCCTGTCTGTACCCTGTGCCTTGCATCGGGTGTGTAGTGACAACCAAAATGCTGTTCCATGAGTGTAGGGACCTGCTGCAGACAGAGTGGGGGTAAAGTTATCTGCTAAAGTCATTGTGTTGACCTGCGATGTTAGAACAGAGACCGGAGGAAGCTAAACGTAAACACAAGGATTACATTGCAGCCCGTTTCGTGGCTTCAGGCAGAATCAATACTGGACCAATTCCAAAATGTTTGTCCCTATTAGTCATTTAGACCCCACATTATGGAAAATAGGGTCCAGGTTTAAAAATACCAGAATTATCCTTTAACACTTTCAGCGCCAACCCGAGATTTCTCAGGTTATCTCGCCAGAGGTTGAGCGCCAGTCAAGCCCACACACCTGCCATGCCGCACGGCAATTAACTGCAGAGGCCAGTGATTGACAGCAGTCCTCACAGAAAGACAAAATAGACAGCTGTCCCTCACAGAAAGACGAAATAAAGCCAAAGCGCCTTAGAATAAACTAAAATAAAAGGTGGTCGGGTGGCGTAGCGGAGATTGCGGTCATCACCAATGCAAGAGACTGCGGTCTCGACTCCCGGAGTCAGCATTGCCTGTGGCTTGGGCCGATCGTCATAGTAACTCGTTTGGCTGAGTTAGCGGGAGGGAAGTCGTGGGTGGTAATCTGGCGTTGTGGACAGCGACGCCTACAGGTCAGGTCTGGGCGCCTGCTCAGTGAAAGGCAGGAAATGGTGAAGGCAGCGTGACCTCCCACGCGTTACACTTCACCAATGAGAGTCCTCACTGCCAGGTGAAAAGAGAGCCACTGGCTGTCTCCGCATGTGTCGGAGGAAGCATGTGGTAGACTTCAGGGTTCCCTTGTACCGACCAGTAGGGGGAACATGCGCACAACGACCAGGTAGGGGAGGGGGGAATTGGCATAACGACTAAATTGGGATGGGGAGAAAAACATAGAAAATCTGAGAAAAATAGGATATCAATTTCTTTTTTTTTAAGAATAAACTAAAATAAAACCCACATAAACCGTGATCCATCACAGCTATAGCTAGATTAACAGAATCGTAATTTTAATCTAAGTGTTGAAAAATAGGGGCATTTGTTTTTAGAGTGGACGGGAATGGTTGAAACTTCTTTTTACCGTAAGTGATGCAATATAGGAGCATTTGCGGGGATAAAGTGATTTGACACTTCAAGAGGGTGGCGCGCGGGGGGGGGGTCATGGCCCCTTGGACCCTGAATTTCCGGCGCTGTTGGCGTCACTGAATGTAAGGTACGTGAGAGGAAGAACGAAACAGATGGAGAGGCGTGGATGAGTGCAAGGAGTGGAAGAGGGCATGAGAAGTAGAGAGAGAGAGAGAGAGAGAGAGAGGGAGAGACAATGGAAGGAGAGAGACAGAGAGAGAGAGAGAGAGAGAGAGAGAGAGAGAGAGAGAGAGAGAGAGAGAGAGAGAGAGAGAGAGAGAGAGAGAGAGAGAGAGAGAGAGAGAGAGAGGAGAGAGGGGAAGGGAGAGGAAGGGGAGTGAGAGAGAGTGGGGCAGGGTGGGGGTTGGGGGGCTCAGCGGTGAAGTTGACGATGCGCTGAGAGAACAGCTGCGCTCCAGGGCTTTCAGGCTCCATCACCACCACTCTCCTTCAAGCAGCTCCGCCAACACACACACACACACACACACACACACACACACACACACACACACACACACACACACACACACACACACACACACACACACACACACACACACACACACACACACACACACAGATACACACACACACACACACACATACACACACACGAGCAGGCATGCACAGACACACACATTATATGAGCGTGATGTACACACAAACATACACACACACACACATGAACCCACATATAAGCACACACACATACAAACATAAAAACACACTATTTTTCTCTCTCTCTCACACACACATACACACATATACACACAAACATACACACACACACACACACACACACACACACACACACACACACAACATAGCAAACTGACTCAGAAACATGCAGAACCACTGACCCTCACATCGGTGCACAACATACACACATAGATGCACAGTAATAATAGCCAGGATGTATAATTCATGTCCAGGTCTGAGAATCAAACATCCTATAATCACACACAGATTCATATCTTCCTTCAGTTAATTAATTGCACAGAACAGAAAACCTTGTCTTTACCACGTATGATTACAAAATAAACCTATTTTTTTTACTAAGCTCATGAAATTATGAAATGTATGGTCCGTGTGCAAGTGTGACTTTCCCATATTTACACTGTGCTAACAGGGGACATAATTCACGTGGCGTGATCTCAGTGGCTAATGTAGAGAGCAGCTGACATGCACAAGTACACAAATGAAGTGAGACACACACACGCACACACAGACACACACATGCACACAGGGATGCATGGTGTGTGTGGTCTTTCTTATGCACACACACACATACAGACAGAGAGAGAGAGAGAGAGAGAGAGAGAGAGAGAGAGAGAGAGAGAGAGACTCAGAGATATATAGAGAGAGAGGGAAAGAGAGAGAAAGACAGACATAAAGGGGGAGAGACACAGAAAGAGAGTAAAAGGCTACAAAATACACAAATACTGAAGTCGATTAAATGAGAGGAGGGTCTGAGGAAAGGAGTTGTTTTGCAGCTTTAGAGAGAGTGAGTGAAGCTCTCATATGCCAGCAAGAGATTTATCACAATCAGATTTCATAAGAGCCGCAGAGATAGAGAGAGGGAGAGAGAGAGTGGGGGACAGAGAGAGAGAGGGGGACACAGAGAGAGAGCAAATCTCACAGAAGTGCATTTACAAATTAACATCAGTTTGCTGTGAACCACTAAAATAAACACTGTGTGCATTGAGGTTGGCCAAACATGACGCTTTTCCTGGAACCAGATATAAGGAGCCCATTGCCTAAAGATATTCTCAGTGTCTGACAGTCTGGCTCAGGCCAACATTATGGGAAATGTGTTTACCATCTTTCTTCCCCAGAGTCAGACAAGAAGATAGATACCAATTTCCTCCCGCTGCTTCCATTAATTCGTGCTAGGCTAGCTTGCCGCTGGATAGCTTTCTACTGAATGCACAGAGAGGGAATTGGTATCTTCTTGTCTGACTCTGGAGATGACGTAAGCACTTTTTCCATAATGTTGGCATTGTAGTGACTGTACATAATTCACACGGAACTCGTTGGGAATGGTAGTTCCCCCGGACGATTTATAGGGTGGCACTTCCGGCCACCGGCTTTCTTTTTTTACTGTCGATACGACTACGTCGATTTGTTGTTACGCTGATGAATAAAGAAATTGAGTTTAGCTTCGAGACACCGCCTCCGACTCCTTCTTCTCAGCGCTACACTGGTGACCCTGACGTTAGTCTCGAGGAAGTTTCCGAGACGGAGAATACGGCGAACATGGCAAACAACGCTGGTTTTCTCGGACTGCCTGAGTTTTGGGAGCAGTCGGCGGCCGCGTGGTTCGCCCAGGCGGAGGCGCAATTCGCCCTACGGGGAATCGTGGAGGACGCCGCTCGATACTTCCACGTCGTCTCGAGTCTGAACAACACTACGGCGGCGAGGACGGTAGGCTTCATTACCGCTCCGCCGGCCCGGGATAGATATGAGGCGTTTAAGACGCACCTGCTCAGGATTTTTGAGTTGTCGCCGTCTGAGCGGGCCCGACGTTTGTTGGATATACGTGGCTTGGGGGACAGTAAGCCGTCGGCGCATATGGAAATGATGCTGAATCTACTGGGCGCCGAGCAGCCGAACTTTTTATTTAAAGAGCTGTTCCTCAGACACATGCCGCCACGGGTACAGACGGCGCTGGCCAATACAAACATTGTAGATCCCCGTGCTCTGGCGGAGGAGGCAGATCGGTTCTACCTGGCCACGCAGCACTTAGCCCCAGAGGTGCTGGCCCCGACACGGGCGCACATGCCCAGAGGGGGAGGGGCGAAGATGGAGAGGGGCGCCGCGGCCGACGGCAATAATGACACAGGCCTGTGTTATTTCCATGCACGCTTCGGCGCGAAAGCAACGAAGTGCCGCCCGCCTTGTACTTTTGTCAGGGCGGGAAACGCCAACACCTGCGCCCAGTAGCGGCCGTGAGCGCAGGTACGTCGAACAGGCTACTCTTCATTAAGGACACACTCTCTGGTCGAGAATTCCTCTGCGACACCGGGGCACAGAGGAGCGTCCTACCGGCGACGGTGGTAGACACCGCCGGCGGGGGGGGGGGTCCGCGACTGACGACCGCCAACGGTAACCCGATCCGCACCTACGGCACGAGGACCGTGGAGTTGTGTTTCGGGGGACAGCGGTTCACGTGGGAGTTTGTCACGGCCGACGTCTCGTTCCCACTACTCGGGGCGGATTTCCTCTGCGCACATGGGCTCCTCGTGGACGTGAGGCACGGCCGCCTGGTAGACGCCCAGACGTACGCTTCCTTGACTTGTGTGCGCAATGAAGTGGTATACAGCGGGCTGGCCAGCTCGCTCGCAGAAGGTGACGTGTACCAACGCCTACTGCGGGAGTTTCCCGGCTTGACACAGCCTACGTTCTCGGCCGCGACCACCAAACACGGGGTCGAGCATCACATAGAGACTCAAGGAGCTCCCGTGTACGCTAGGGCCCGCCGGCTCAACCCTGACAGACTAGCAGTCGCTAGGTCAGAGTTCGCCAACATGGAGAAGTTGGGGATTGTCCGACGCTCGGACAGCCCCTGGGCCTCGCCGCTGCACATCGTGCCCAAACCGGACGGGGGATGGAGACCGTGCGGGGACTACAGACGCCTCAACGACGCTACCACGCCAGACCGCTACCCGGTCCCCCACATCCAGGACTTCTCGGGGCACCTGGCGGGTAAGCTGTTCTTTTCGAAGGTAGACCTGGTACGCGGTTACCACCAAGTGCCGGTACACCCCTTGGACGTCCCGAAGACGGCGGTGGTAACACCCTTCGGTCTATTTGAGTTCCTACGGATGCCGTTCGGACTGAAGAACGCGGCACAGTCTTTCCAGAGGCTAATGGACTCGACGCTCAGAGACATGCCGTTTATTTTTGTCTACCTGGACGACATCCTCGTCGCCAGCTCCTCGCCCGAGGAGCACCTTGAGCACCTACGATGCCTCTTTACGAGGCTGGGCCAAAACGGCCTAATCATCAACCCGGCTAAGTGTCAGTTCGGGTTGACCTCCATACGGTTCCTCGGACACCTCATCGACAGGAGGGGGGCCGCCCCCCTCCCGTCGAAAGTGGAGGCCGTTTCCGCTTTCCCACGACCCCCGACGGCCCGGGCGCTCAGGGAATTTCTCGGGATGGTGACGTTTTATCACCGGTTCATCCCCCGGGCGGCCCACACCATGCGGCCGCTTTACGAGGCGCTGAAGGGCAAGTCCCCCAACCAGCCGGTCGACTGGACGGCCGAGAGGACGACAGCCTTCGCGGCCACCAAGGCGGCCCTGGCGGGTGCAGCCATGTTGGCTCACCCGTCACCGGGGGCCCCGGTCGCCATTACCACCGACGCGTCAGACTACGCGGTGGGCGCAGTGCATGAGCAGTACGTTGACGGCGCCTGGCAACCGCTGGCGTTTTTCAGCCGTCAACTGACCCCCAGGGAGCGCAAGTACAGCGCATTTGACAGAGAGCTCCTAGGTCTCTGGTTGGCGGTGCGCCATTTTCGTTTCATGCTGGAGGGCCGGGAGTTTACGGCCTTCGTCGACCACAAACCCCTCACGTTCTCCATGTCCAAGGTGGCTGAACCGTGGTCCGCGCGACAACAGCGCCAACTCTCGTACATTTCCGAGTACACGACAGACATACGGCATATCGCCGGGAAAGCCAACGTGGTCGCAGACTGCCTATCCAGGGTCGTCATCGGAGCTGTGCAACTGGGCCTCGACTACGTCGCCATGGGCTCGGAACAGGCCTCCGACCACGACATCCAGGCCCTCAGGACAGCGGATACCAGTCTGCGCCTCGGAGACGTCGCGATTGGCGGCTCGGGCGCGTCCCTGCTCTGTGACCTCTCCACCGGGCGACCCCGGCCGCTGGTCCCTATAGGCTGGCGCAGGCGGGCTTTCGAGGCTGTGCACGACCTGTCTCACCCCGGTAGGAAGCCTTCGAGCAGGTTGGTGTCACAGAAGTTTGTGTGGCGGGGGCTCAAGAAAGACGTGAGGGCCTGGGTCGACGCGTGTGTGTCCTGCCAACGGGCTAAAGTGCACCGACATACCAAGGCCCCGCTTGTGACATTCGTGGTTCCCGAGAGGAGGTTTGACCACGTCAATGTTGACCTCGTGGGCCCGCTTCCTTCCTCTCACGGGTTTACCTACCTGTTCACTATGGTGGACAGGACCACCCGGTGGCCGGAAGCCGTTCCCCTCGCCTCGACGTCTTCTTCCGACGTGGCCCGCGCCTTTATCAGCACGTGGATCGCACGTTTCGGGACCCCGTCTGACCTCTCCTCCGACCGGGGCTCGCAGTTCACCTCAGAGCTCTGGAACGCGGTCGCCAGCGGCCTGGGGGTTAAGCTGCACCGTACAACCGCGTACCACCCGCAGGCCAACGGGCTATGCGAACGTTTCCACCGGTCCATGAAGGCGGCGCTGCGCGCAGGCCTGACGGACGGCAACTGGGTGGATAAGCTGCCGTGGGTCATGCTCGGACTTAGGAGCGCCCCCAAGGAGGACCTGCAGGCCTCGTCCGCGGAACTGTTGTACGGCCAGACATTGCGCGTCCCGGGGGATTTCATTCCGGACGCGACAACCCCTTGGTCCGCGGCCAGCCAGCGTTCCACCCTGCGAGAAGCGGCTCAGACCTTCGCCCCGATTCCCACGTCGCAGCATGGTACCCCCGTTTCCCGGGTGCCGCGCAGCCTGCACACGGCGGAGTATGTTTTTGTTCGCCACGATGCGCACCGGGGGCCCCTACGCCCCCCTTACGATGGCCCGTTTAGGGTCCTGCGACACGGTAACAAGGACCTCATGGTCGACATGGGCGGTAGGACGGAGACCGTGTCGATAGACAGGATCAAGCCCGCTCACATAGACGTTTCACAGCCTTTGGAGTTGGCCCTTCCCCCCCGCAGGGGTCGTCCGCCGTTGCCCCGGGTGCCACCGCCCACAGAGCCACCGGCGGCCTCACCGATGCCAGCGCCCCCGGGTGTCGGTGAGGGTACGGGCGCTTGCGACGCTTTCCCCTCTCCGCCCCCGGTTTTCCACGCTCGCCGAGGCCGTTTCGTGCCCCCGGGTGTCGTGGACGGCGCGGGCGCTTATGCCACTCCGCCCTCCCCGCCCCCGGCTTTCCGCACACGCAGGGGCCGGGCAATTGTTCCCCCACGCCGGGGGGATTTTGACTATGGGTGAATTCTGGGGGGGCTTGTGTAGTGACTGTACATAATTCACACGGAACTCGTTGGGAATGGTAGTTCCCCCCGGACGATTTATAGGGTGGCACTTCCGGCCACCGGCTTTCTTTTTTTACTGTCGATACGACTACGTCGATTTGTTGTTACGCTGATGAATAAAGAAATTGAGTTTAGCTTCGAGACACCGCCTCCGACTCCTTCTTCTCAGCGCTACAGCATGTTCCTTTCCACTTTGAGTGCCACGGACGCGATTTGTCATTAGTTCATGCCGCCAGTTGAGTGCCACCAACGACATATAGCGTTTGTTTGTCGTATTTTTTTTATTAGCGATTTTAATTCATATTTCATCAATCGAGCCTCACGCTAGTGTTGCAGACTCTCTCTGAGCTCAATTGGGAAAATACCGCCCCTATCGTCTCTCCCTGTGTAACTGCACCCCATTGGTTTAAACTTTAGACTGATGGGGGGGGGGGGGGGGGGGGGGGCGCCTGTAGCTTTATGCCAAGCAAGCAGTGCAAAAATGCTTCCGCATTCGTCACCGCACGCCAGTGCGGTAAAGCGCCCTTCTTTTCAGACAAATGCTACCGTGCGTGCACCGGCGGCGGCGTGCTCGCTCAGGTGCGTGCGTGCGCCGGCGTGCTCGCGCGAGGTGCCCGCGCATGCGCATGAGATCCCGCCTCGAGCGGAGCTCAATATATATAAGTCACCGCCCCTTATTCAGTATCTAGCAATAGCTCAATTGGCAAGGCCACATGGCTGTGGATCCTATGGCTCGTTTGCTGGCGAGTTCGAATCCCATCGAAAATATTTTTTAACGTGATTTTTTTTTAACGTGTATTCTTTCGCCGGTTAAGGTTAGGCATGGTTAAGGTTAAGGTTAGGCATTGTTTCGGAGTTGGTTAAGGTTAGAACGGTTAAGTTTAGGCGCTGTTAAGGAGCTGGTTAAGGTTAGAGTTTGTCAAAGAGAATGGCAATATAATTTCTATGGTTAAGGTTAGGCATGGTTAAGGTTAAGGTTAGGCATTGTTTCGGAGTTGGTTAAGGTTAGAACGGTTAAGTTTAGGCGTTGTTAAGGAGCTGGTTAAGGTTAGAGTTTGTCAAAGAGAATGGCAATAGACAGCCTATTTCCGCGCGACCTGGGTGCTGGGCGGCGGAAAATGAAAGGCGCATTACTGCACGCCACTACGGTAAATTTTTGCACTGCTTGCTTGGCATAAAGCTACACGCGGGGGGGGCAGCCTCCTCATGTTACTTCTCCGGCGAGGCATCTGAAGAGACCCAAGTGATTCGCCGAGCCGGAAAACGCGTGGAATACATATTTACAGTACCCAACGCTGAATCAATAAATCGATATTTGGAATGGCGATCAGGAATGGGAATAATCTTTTTGGATAACATCTGATCTGAGGTAAGCTATTTATTTTACCAGTCTTGGGGTAATCGGATCTGTTTTGACCTATATATCAGCGTGTGCCCCATGTGTGTGTGTGTGTGTGTGTGTGTGTGTGTGTGTGTGTGTGTGTGTGTGTGTGTGTGTGTGTGTGCGCGCTGATCAGGAAATGAGAGAATATATTTTTCACATCGCTTCTATAGCGTGCATAAGTACACATATACTATAGATAATCTAGCGTTTATTTGAAAACGATTCATAAATAGGCCGAAAAATTACAACGTTTTTTGTGTATGCCAGAATATTCCAGTAAAGGGCGTTTATCACGGAATCTATATATTTTCCTGAAAAACGAGGGCTTTTCAAAATGCTATAAAACGGAAATGAACCGATTAAAAAACAATCCGTCTCGACAATGTTGACTGCAAACAAGTCATTGATAAAAGACGGGCAGATTAGACACATAGCCATAATTTAAGACAGAGATTATGCGTTCACAACGCTATCATTGAAGTGGGTGGTGGCATTCAACAGGGTTTTACCACGTTAACAAGTGGCAACCAAAGTGTTAAAACAGTATCCAAAATTACCTTGGTTGAAATTAATTTTTTTTTGTCATTCTCTTATTATCCATGTTTAGCTCATTCTGTGCCAAAAATATCTCGTGTTTCGCCGCCAAGCGTTGGGTGCCAAAAACGTAATATCTCATTTTTAGATCCTTTGATCTTTTTCCTTTGATCCCCATTCTAAACACTTGCCCGGAGCGCTCTAGGTCTAGACTCTGGCTCCTCTGCCTACGTTGGAATTGCAATGACGATCGAATCTCACCAGGTGGCAGTATCGCCTACCTTTTGAACTGGGGATATCAGTTGTCTTCCAGCCTGGGCCAGTACTGAGTTTACCTCCGGCTCTTTCCGCCTAGGAGTGGATCACAACATAGCAATCGGTGGAAGATTTGGTGCCTCAGAGCTATTCTTTCCTGTATGGTAGACATGCCCAATATACACGAGTAATTGCGATCGCCATGGGATCGACTGGGATTTATTCATTTTGGAGTACTTTCTGACTGAGGTAAGGTATCCTGCTGGTATCTTTTTAACGTAAAACATGCTTCTGTAACGATCACAGTGTCGTGTTTTACCGGACGTAAAACATGCTCGACAAACACGATCGTGATTTCTAGTTAAAACGACACCCCCCCCTTGATGATTTTGTGAAGACATAATGTACATGGTATATACCTTTGATTTGGAAGTATTTGGGGTTTCAGGCGATCAACCAGAACGATTTGGGCATATTGCATATAACGCGTCATATCTCGCTATCTATGAAAAAACACTGGATTATTTTGGAAAGGGGCGATGTTTAGCGTGTAATAGCGCAAAAACTACAGTATGTAGAAATGGACTGATTAGTCAGTGATGGACTATAAACGGTGCCTGTCAAATTAGCCATACTATTGTCTCTATAGCTATAATACAGAACACACTATGGGTCTGCAAACATAGCTAAAATGGTCAATAACGCTGGTGCCATTGCGTACAGATGGAGAAAGGGTGTGGCACCCAAAGAGTTAATCATGGGCCTTATGGAATTCTGGACCATATCTAAACCATATCTAACAACAAATATCTTCTCAGCTGGGGGTCCCTGAGACAAAACCCGATCAAATGGGGGGGGGGGGGGGGGGGTCCACGGCCTAATGTGTATCAATGTAGGGGTCCTAATGTGTATCAATGTAGGGGTCCTAATGTGTATCAATGTATGGGTCTTACATTGGTTGAGAACCACTGCTCTACTCATTATGAGATCAAATAAAAAGAAATTCCAGGGTTATTTATTTTCCAATGATCATAATGGAAAATGGAAAAGAACTAAACTCAGTTTTAGCTCAGTCAAATAAATCATTATGCAAACATGTATCCCTATATTTCTGTAGAGTGAATCTGGCAGAGAGAAGGAATCAGGTCAGAGGCGTGAGGCATGTGGAGAGGGGACGATGATGTCATCGAAGTACCCATACTCCCCGGAGGGCCCCCCCCCCCTGTTCCAGACTCTCTGGGGGGCCATAGGAGAGGTTTTGTATGGGAGGGAGGAGGGGGGGTGTAAGACTAGGGTTTCTCAATGGGGCCAGTACCACCTGCCAGGGGGCGAGTGTTGGGGGGTATTGGGGGGTAGAATGGTTGAAAGGGGGGTGTTGAGATGCTCAAAGGTTGGCGCTAGTTTATTTAATTTATTTATAATTGTTTTAATATCAGACAACAACTTGCCTGGAACCTAAAACTGGGTCACTTTTTAGCAAAGAAAATGTCAACTTAATTTTTTTTGATCACATTTTTCTTTATTTTCCCTTTTCCACAAGAAACAAGATTTTTTTATTGTGACAAGCCTGGTGGTGTTCAGGCTCGACACGGACCAAAACAAACAATTTCAATGTCCACACAAGCACAATTTCAATAAATAAAGGATATTTATTGTTTAAGAGAACAAGTCCAATGGGCAATATGGTAATAGTCCAGGGTCAAAACACGTATCAGGCTCTTGTACAAAAAAGGGATTGTTCAATACTCAGAGTTTGTCTTCCGGTCCAGGGTCAGTACACAAGTCTAGGGTCCAGTACACAATGAACACCTTCACCTCTCCTCTCAATTACCTCTCACCTCACAAAACTCCGTAACAACAATCTCTCTCTCTCCGTACTCCGCTCCTACTGTACCTCACCTCCTCTCCACCATACTCTGTCTGTCCTAGTGTTTTATGTTATGTGTGTCTGGTGTGTATGCGTGTGGGATGTGTGTGATCTAATGGTGCACGGGTGTGTTCTATCAGTCCTAATCAGCTGCCTAATTGCTTCTCCTTGTGGCAGTAGTATCTCCCGTCCTTCACGTAGCCATGGGACGGGGAATGATATCTGCCACAGTAGAACACACACACACACACACACACACACACACACACACACACACACACACACACACACACACACACACACACACACACACACACAGACATACAGACACATACACACAGACACACACACACACACACACGCACGCACGCACACACACACACGCACGCACACACACACGCACACACACTGCTTTTTCATTTGAGGAAGCTTAGATCCTTCGATATCAGCAGGTCGCTTCTTCTGTGTTCTATCAAGGTATCCTTGCTAGTGTCCTTTTTAATGCTGTTCTCTGCTGGGGGGCGGGGGGGGGGGGCAGCATCATGGTTACTGACAAAAACCGTATAAATAAAATCATTAAAAAGGCTGGCTCAGTGATTGGCCTCCCTCCTGATTCCTTGGAGATTATTATTGCCAAGCGAACTAGAACTAAATTGAACACCATTTTATCGTTTGAAGGCCACCCACTGTTCAATATCTTTTATGCTCTGCAAAGCTCATTTAGTGATAGGTTGTTGATGCCTTGATGCTCTACTGAGCGATTGAGAAGGTCCTTTGTTCCTGCTGCCGTTACATTTTTTAATGACCACCGCTAGCTCTGTGTTGAGAGGCTCTCCTCTTCTTACTGTGTTGTGTATCTTGTACTGTATGTAATTGTTTTGTTCATGTTTGTATATTTGTATTCGCTCTGGTGGCAAACCATGTTTCCCCTCGGGGATTAAGAAATAAACCATACCATACCATACTAGGGATGCCCCGATCGATCGGCCAGTGATCGGTATCGGCCGATATTCAGTATAAATATGAGATCGGTGAATTCCGATAATGCTTTATTTTCGCCGATCTTGAAAACCGATCGAAAAACATGATCCAATTCTTAGCGGAGATCTCACTCGCTGAGTTCTGTCTCAGACACACGGAGCTGCAAACTGCCACTCCTCCTCCTCCCCTGCCCCTCCCTTACCCTTGTAAACACAGAGGAGGCTCCGCTCTAGTCTAGTGCATGAGATCTCTGTGAGCTAAAGTTAGCTACCTAGCTATCGTTACTGTTTAAACAGAATGACCCAGTCAACTATTCACTTTTAGTTTAATACATGAGGCATTGTCTAACGGTATCTAGCCGGCTAGCTACTGATAGCTCCTGATATCAACAAATGCTCCAGCAATAGTCTAGTAGTGCATGTTGATACCTCCGTTAGCTCACGTTAGCTCACGTTAGCTCACTGTTCAAAACGAAATGTCCCAGTAAACTAAATAGTTCACTGAGGCGTTGTCTTAACGTTATATAGCCGGCTAGCAGTGGCTACAGATAGCTCCTGATATCAATGTCTTATAACATTGATTCGATGCGTATTCGAGCCCCGGCTTGCATCGCAGTCACGAACGGGGCTAGCTGAGGGAGTAGGGTATATCTGCAGAGCCGCAGATACCCTGCTGAGGGCATGCTGAATGTGATTTGACCAAAGCAGAGTATACACACAGACAGTGGAGATAGCGAGCATTTTGACTTGTTGCGTGGTGGCGATGTCTCGCAGATAATACAACTACAAGTATAATTATATAATATATATATTTTATAAAAAAAAGTATATTTTTTTTTCTATTTTTTTATATAAAACCAAAAACGATCGGTATCGGATCGGTATCGCCGATATGGCTCAAGACGATCAGTGATCGTTATCGGTGGCAAAAAACGTGATCGGGGCATCCCTATACCATACCATACCACACACACACACACACACACACACACACACACACACACACACACACACACACACACACACACACACACACATACACTCACACAATAATAAAATAATAATGGCTTGGACTTATATAGCACCTTCTTTACAAAAAAGGGGGAAGGGGGAGAGGGATAATGGTGGCCTAAACTGAGAAACAAATTACAAAAACAAAACAGAGCAAACAGAACAAAACAACAGAACAAAACAAAATAGAACAAAGAGAATGAACAGGATGCTAAGGAGCATCAGAGACCATATGCCTGGGTGAAGAGGTGGGTTTTCAGCAGGTTTTTAAAGTGGGCGAGAGAGTTCGCATTTCGATGTCCATGGGGAGGGAGTTCCAAAGGGTGGTCGGCAGCGACACTAAAAGCCCTGTCCCCAATAGTCCGCAACCTGGCTTGTGGGATAGTGAGTAAGCCTGTGTCAGAGGAGATTCCGGGAGGGGGTGTAGGTGTAAAGAAGGTCGGATAGGTATTGAGGGGCAGTGGTGTAGGGATTTATATGTGAGCAGGAGGATCTTGAAGGTGACACAAGATTTGACAGGAAGCCAGTGAAGGTGTATGAGGGTGGGGGTGATGTGCTGCCAGGGTTTGGTGCGGGTGAGAACCCTGGCGGCAGAGTTCTGAACCTACTGGAGCCTATCACACACAGAAGGTGAAAGAGAGCACTGTTCAATGGAACTGCTATCGTAAAAGGAATAAGGGTTTTATCTTAAAAACCATCTAATCTAACTTACTCTGCGTTGTGTTTCTGTATTACACCTTAAAACCTATTTACTGATAAAACCAACATGGTTTGTAGGACGGCAGCGAAGCAGGAGAATGAAGAGAAGAAGATCTATTTCTCAGATCCAGCTTTATTTTCAGAGTCCTAAAAATGAACAACAATGAATCTAGTTCAAATGAGTATACTTGTGCAATAATATTGATGTACCAAACACTATGCCGTTTGTCACCAACACTAGACTAAGAAAGTAGATTAAAGAATAATAATCTTCAATGGAGGCTCGATGGTCGAGCGTTGTTGAGTTGTTGATTTTCTCTGTTGCCTCGGGAGACAAAGGATTCTTTTCTCGTTTCAAAAAGCTTCTTCTTCGTGTGTTCCTGTGCTTGCCGTCTCTCCTCCAAAAGGGGGGTGGTGTGTTCTGTTCTCGGTGTGTGTCCCTCTTGTGATTCCCACACCCCCCTTTTATCAACAAGACGAAACTCCTCAATGTGAGGTCATCAGTGACCTCACACAAATGGTCTCATCCAATCACCAGCATTCACAGTTCAAATCTCAAAGGAGGTTGGCCTTAGTCCAACTGTTCTATTTTCATTGTTTCAAATCAAAGGGCTATTTGCTAGTTAAAAATAGACTTAATAACTTTGGTATTAAGTCTCAGAACAGTCCTTTTAGCTTAAATTGAATAGCTACAAACAGTTTATACTTAGTTATCATTAAAATATGTCCCACTTAATTCAACCAAGGCTCAGTTGCTTACTTCAAAGATTCTTCTCCTATTTGTACCACAGTGTTTCATCTCATTTCATTCATCAACCTTTATACAGTACAATAGTAATCATTGCAATTGGTTCCCATTTAATGTAAGTATCCTAAACCAGTAAAAACACATTTAAGTTATTGAAAGATAGTTTCTCCTATATACCACTCAGACCAACTGTCTGTATCTGTCTCACAAGGCAGCTGGTTATCTCACTCACATCTACATGAGAGGCGCTTTGTCCCTTTGTTTAACATTTGACCAAAACCCGTTGTAAACAGAGTCTCTGTTGACCTTCCATTGTGATCACATTCCAAGCCCCCTCACACACACTATCCTGAGAACAGCCCTTGATCACATCCTGTTCCCAGTATACTTTATGGTCTCTCTGATTTATCATTCACTTTTATTAAACCTCCAACTTGGCCCTTTGGTTGACTAATGGGACAGCTGTTTTCTGACCAAATCATATGTACTTAAAACCTTTCCTTCTAGCGACATTTTCCAGTACATTTTAGGAGCTATAGTTACCAAATTATACCACACTGCTTTCCCAGCATCCTCTCTACAATGGAGTTATCTCTGTCAGAGAATCAACTTGGCAGGTAGGGAGAGAAACAGCAGTGAAGAAGAGCCCAGGAAAACGCCTCTTGGAGAGGGTGGTTGTGAGGAAATAAGCAGCCGCGTTACACATTCCAGTGACAATCCAGCGACGTCCCACTGATTCCACATCCCAAAACCATCGCTGTAATCACGGATCAGGGCGCAGTGGGTGACAAACTTGGTCTTCCAGGAATACTTTGACATTTTGAAATGTGGTGGGGTATTGTTGCGGGGAGCAGTTTGTATGAAATGGCTTGTTAGCATTCCTCACTAAAGCCATGTGAAAGAATAGCACTTGTTTTTCAATGTGTACATAATGTAAATATCTGTAGATGACAGCATCTACTCAGACGGATCTATAGATCTTAAAAGTAGCCGGCAGCCAGTGTGTGTGTTTCCACGGTAGACGGTGGGAGAGCAGCAGGCAGGGTGCTAGAGATAGGGCCAAGGTCACCATCTAGAGCAGGCTGCTGGGAGGGGGAGAGATAGAGAAATAGCGTTATAGTGGGTCAGTAGGTGACAAGAGCCATTGCCATGGCGTCGTGTCACTTAGTAACGAGAGAAGGGGCGTGGCTACGGGGATGGCCACCGTTGCTAGGGGAAAGGCGTTATAGCTGTGAGTTTCTTCCGGTTTAAGTTAGACTAGCAAACAAAGCTGACACGTATAGACCCTTGACAGAGAGACAGAGCAAAAGCTGGAGGGTGGTGGGAGGAGCCTCCCCCCTCTCCTAGGCCTCGAGGTAGCGAGCTTCGGCTAACAGGGAAGGCTTTTGGTTAACCACTAGGCCTCAACCACCATCGGACTAATAGCAGAAGAGACGGTAGAGATAATGAATTCAATAGACATTCAAAGACCTTTCAGAACTGTTTGTTTATAGAAATAAACATCACCATCAAGGAAAGGTATCATGTTTCTAGTGTGTCTTTAATTCTTCTGAGCCGAATGCATCACCGGGGGAAGGAAGAGGGTATCAGTCAGTACGATGAGTAAGAGATAAACACAACGCAGAAACTTCACGGAACCACAGGTGACCAGGTGATTACTGGCTGAGGACCCGTAATCCAACACATGGGACACTCGTCGTCTGGTGTTTTTGAGCTACAGTAGGTGTGAGCGATCATTGTCCTATTGCTTGTCTAAGGGATGTGCATGTAAGGAAGTCAGGGTCTCAAGTGGTCTCAAAGAGGAATTTTAAAAACTTTGATACAGAGGTTTATAGGTGACATAAATGACTGTGACTGGAGTCATGTCATGTCTGAGCCTGATGTTCAGATAGCCTTGTACTCACTTATAGACTAATTTAATGCTGTAGTAAATAAACATGCTCCATTCAAGAGGGTTCGCATTAACACTTTCAATGCTGATCGTGGATTATAGGAGAGGACAGCAGGAGACACACACACCACTGAGGATAAACGGGGCTACCGTGGACAGGGTGAGCAGCTTTAAGTACATGGGGGTCCACATCTCAGAGGATCTGACATGGTCAACACACATAGACTCAGTTGTAAAAAAGGCGAAGCAGCGCATCTACCACCTGAGACAGTTAAGGAAGTTCAGAGTATCTGGGAAGATACTCCAGTCCTTCTACTCCGGAGCTGTAGAGAGCATCTTGACTGGAAACATCACTGCCTGGTATGGAAACAGCACGGCACAGGACAAGAAGGCCCTACAGAGAGTGGTGCGCTCAGCCGAGCGTACCACGGGTATTGCACTACCTCCCCTGCAGGTTCTATACAACAAGAGGTGCAAATCCAGAGCCTGCAGAATAATGAAAGACCCTCACCACCCCAACAACAGCCTGTTCCAGCTGCTGAGGTCAGGCAGACGCCTGCGAACCCCAGCTACTAGGACAGAGAGGCTTTGGCTCAGCTTCTTCCCCCAGGCCATCAGAGCCTTGAACACTGAACACTGAGTGCCACAGAACACTGAACTCTCCACACACAAGCACACATGAGCACACACACGACACGCATGCTGTACACACTCGCAGCCACTTTAACATGAGCAAGCACACACTCATGCTGCACACGCCCACACTTATGGCCACAAAGGAAAGGTCACTTTAAAAATAGTATAGCAACAGTAACAGTGTATTGCACTACCAAAGGACCTAGCATGTCCTCCATGCTCTGTAAATAACTTATGTACAAATACCGAGATGCCCCACTATGTTACCTGTTTATTGCACAATGTTGTTTTATTGGATTCTATTATATGTTGTACTACTGTATTGCACATCGTTGCGGGCAAGACCACCCGCATTTCATTGTATACTTGTATGCCGTGACAAATAAAACTCTTGACTTGACTTGCCAACAACGAGATATCTTGTTTGATGCCGACCGTTCATTGCCAACGACGAGAGATCTTGTTTTTTTTATTAGCGATTTGAATTCATATTTCATCAATCTAGTCTCACGTTAGTGCTGCAAACTCTCTCTGAGCTCCATTGGGAAAATACCGCCCCCTATCGTCTCTCCCTGTGGTACTGCACCCATTTGGAATGGATTGAATGAAACACATGGGGGAAAAAAATCCAGCTTCCTCGTTTTACTTCTCAGGCAAGTCACCCGAGAGGATCGGATTCATTGCCGAGCCCCAAAACAGCGTGGAATACATATTTCCAGTACCCAGCGTTGGATCAATAAACGCGATCGATATTTGGAATGGCGATCAGGAATTGGAATAATCTTTTTGGAGAACATCTGATCTGAGGTAAGGAATCTATTTTACCAGTCTTAGGATAATCAGATCTTTTTTCACAGAGATATCAACGTGTGCCCTATGTGTGTGTGTGTGCGTGTGTGTGTGTGTGCTGATCAGGGATCTGAACCATGAGATCTCTGATAAGAATTACTTCTGTCAGTTATTTAACCAGCATTTTGTTGAGGCAGGACTTCTTTTTGACTTAAATATAACTGGATATTTTTCAGCTGCTGCAACTGATTCAGGGTCAAATGTCTCCTCATTAAACATTTTCTCTCATCCCATTTACACTTGATGAGGTTTATCAAGCAGTAGTAGCATTAGACAATAAGTGCTCCACTGATGAAGATGACCTGGAGGCTTACTTTATCAAACTGGCTGCTCCAGTTATTACTGAGCAGTTGACTTACATATTTAATATCTCTGTTGCCTCTGGTAAGCTTCCTCTTGAGTGGAAATCGGCTAGCGTACTCCCACTACATAAGGGCGGTGAGAGAGTTAATTTAGATAACTATAGACCAATCTCTAGGCTGCCCTGTTTGGCAAAAGTATTGGAGTCACTAGTAAACAATCAGTTCAAAATTTTTATTTCAATTAACTCTGTGCTTAGTCCTCGTCAGTCTGGTTTCAGAGCCCAGCATAGTACAACCTCTGCAATTACACTGGTTGTGAACGATATTAGCTCAGCCTTGGATAATAAAAAAAACACTGCGCAGCACTTTTCATAGACCTTTCGAAGGCCTTCGATACGGTTGATCACTCCCTTCTACCAGGCCTGGCCGCGTCTATTCGAAGCCTAACCGGTTCATGCTTCCGCGTTCGCGTTTTGCGAATCTGATTGGCCACTGCCGTTTCTGGTGCGATCTGATTGGCCACTGACGTTTCTGGTCATGTGACATGTGCGCCCAATCGCGTGACGCGCCCATTTCCGCCTCGACCAGCAGCAAACTACCTTACGCCTAGTTTATCACTGGTTAAGCTTAGACGACTCTTTCGAAGTTGGTTAAGGTTAGAGTTTGGAATCAGGGCTGGTGTTCTATCGCCCTGCTCTAAGACAAACTCTAACTTTAACCAACTTCGAAAGAGTGCCTAAGCTTAACCGGCGAAAGAACTTGCCGTCACACGATTGGTGCGACCAGAAACATCAGTGGCCAATCAGAGCGCAAAACGCGAACGCGGAAGCATGAACCGGTTAGGCTTCGAATAGACGCAGCCTGGACTGGCCATCTGGCATACCGGGCATTTTCCCGGTGGGCCGACGCATCTTTGGGCCATTATAATTTGATATAAAAAAAAGTTATTCATTAAAAAATATTTTTATATAAAACAGTTTGGTCAACGACCGGCCCACTACTATGCTGGGACAGCGGCCCATTGGTACTGACTGACACTGGGCTGGCCCAATCACATCTCTTACTAAGCACCCCCACCCGCCAGTCGTGTGGTACATGACTGAGATGGGGCTGTGGTACATGACTGAGAGGGGGCTGGTAGATGACTGAGAGGGGGCTGGTACATGACAAGATACAAGAGTTTTATTTGTCACGGCATACAGGTATACAGTGAAATGCGGGGGGTCTCGCCCGCAACGATGTGCATAATACAAGTAATAATATAATATAAGAGTCCAACCAATAGAGCGACATAGTGCAATAACAAGTAAACAAAGTAGGCATATCGGTATCTGTACATTCTTAGTGATCTTTCCTTCTGTAAAGTGTCCGTAGTGTGAGCGTGTGCAGCATGAGTGTGTGTGTGCTCATGTTAAAGTGGCTGCTAGTGTTTGAGCGTGTACAGTGTGTGTGTGTTGTGTGTGTGCTCATGTGTGCTTGTGCGTGGAGAGTTCAGTGTTCAAGGCTCTGATGGCCTGTGGGAAGAAGCTGAGCCTAAGTCTCTCTGTCCTCGTTACTGGTGCTCGCAGGCGTTTGCCTGACCGCAGCAGCATGAACAGGCTGTTGTTGGGGTGGTGAGGGTCTTTCATTATCCTGCAGGCTCTGGATTTGCACCTCTTGTTGTATAGGACCTGCAGGGTTGGTAGTGCAATACCCGTGGTACGCTCGGCTGAGCGCACCACTCTCTGTAGGGCCTTCTTGTCCTGTGCCGTGCTGTTGCCATACCAGGCAGTGATGTTTCCAGTCAAGATGCTCTCTACAGCTCTGGAGTAGAAGGACTGGAGTATCATCCCAGATACTCTGAACTTCCTTAACTGTCTCAGGTGGTAGAGGCGCTGCTTCGCCTTTTTAACGACTGAGTCTATGTGTGTTGTCCATGTCAGGTCCTCTGAGATGTGGACCCCCAGGTACTTGAAGCTGCTCACCCTGTCCACGGTAGCCCTGTTTATCCTCAGTGGTGTGTGTGTCTCCTGCT
This sequence comes from Notolepis coatsorum, assembly GCF_963971535.1. NCBI lineage: Eukaryota > Metazoa > Chordata > Actinopteri > Aulopiformes > Paralepididae > Notolepis > Notolepis coatsorum. The sequence goes on from NC_140170.1 coordinate 74,329,929, forward strand.
GTCTCCTCCTAAAATACACGATCAGCTCCTTGGTTTTACCTGAGAGGGGGCTGGTATACATGACAGAGGGGGGCTGGTACATGACTGAGAGGAGGCTGTGGTACATGACTGAGAGGGGGCTGGTAGATGACTGAGAGGGGGCTGGTACGTGACTGAGAGGGGGCTGGTATACATGACTGAGAGGGGGCTGGTACATGACTGAGAGGGGGCTGGTATACATGACTGGAGGGGGCTGGTACATGACTGAGAGGGGGCTGGTATATGTGACTGAGAGGGGGCTGGTATACAGGACTGAGAGGGGGCTGGTACATGACTGAGAGCGGGCTGGTATACAGGACTGAGAGGGGGCTCGTACATGACTGAGAGGGGGCTGGTACATGACTGAGAGGGGGCTGGTATACATGACTGAGAGGGGGCTGGTACATGACTGAGAGGGGGCTGGTATACAGGACTGAGAGGGGGCTGGTACATGACTGAGAGGGGGCTGGTATACGTGACTGAGAGGGGGCTGGTATACAGGACTGAGAGGGGGCTGGTACATGACTGAGAGGGGGCTGGTATACAGGACTGAGAGGGGGCTGGTACATGACTGAGAGGGGGCTGGTAGATGACTGAGAGGGGGCTGGTACATGACTGAGATGGGGCTGGTACATGACTGAGAGGGGGCTGGTACATGACTGAGAGGGGGCTGGTATACAGGACTGAGAGGGGGCTGGTACACATGACTGAGAGGGGGCTGGTACATGACTGAGAGGGGGCTGGTATACAGGACTGAGAGGGGGCTGGTATACAGGACTGAGAGGGGGCTGGTACATGACTGAGAGGGGGCTGGTACATGACTGAGAGGGGGCTGGTACATGACTGAGAGAGGGCTGGCATACAGGACTGAGAGGGGGCTGGTGTACAGGACTGAGAGGGGGTTGGTACACATGACTGAGAGGGGGCTGGTACATGACTGAGAGGGGGCTGGCTGGTACATGACTGAGAGGGGGCTGGTACATGACTGAGAGGGGGCTGGCTGATACATGACTGAGAGGGGGCTGGTACCATGTATTGTGCATCATTGTAGGTCAAACCATTAAAAAGTTAATTTCCACTGCAGCCATTTTGGATTTTGGTCTCTCACAAATTCCCCCCGCCTTTTTTAAAAATACACCCCGGCTAAATTTGTTTACCCTCCTAGATGACAAACCCATTTAGAAACGGACCTTCGCTCTCCATGGTCACGGAAGTGCCACAGATAACCCAACTACTAGGTCCATATCGTATCATCATAATATTATTTAAAAAATCATTAGGATAAGGGTTCCCTTGATAAAGATGGATGAAAAGGCTGTATAATATACAACACCTGTAGCTCAACTGCAAAAACTGCTTTTTTGATTTGATTAGATTTGTATTTGGAAATTAAAAACACATCATAAAAACAAATTATCTTGACCAATTTGTATTCCTGAGGATATCACCTAAAAGCATTAATTAAAACACTTATTTCCAAGGTGGTCCTCGATGGAAGACATATTAAAAACATAAAAACACAGCACATACTGTATAGCCTACTCAACTGCAAATTTTTGCTCAACTGCAAAAATGTATGCCTACTTATGTATTAGCCTACAGGGAAAAACACATTCACAACACAGGCAGCAACGTTTATTTTCAGCCAAGTATGGTAATAAGGTAACTATTAGGATATATATGGTATGGATTACTTACTCTTATAACTTATTAATATCTGTTAAGGCTGTCTTAAATACTTCGAAGCTTCGAAGCTTCGTTCGATGGGCATGGGATTCGAATATGAAAATTAAATTTGTATCAACTCTGCCTCTCTTTGTTAACTACAACAAGCAATGCTGTTTGTTATTTAAGATGAGGTCGGACTCGGCACTGACGGATTTGTGTTCATTGTGCTGCTTTTATAAAGCCTCAAATGACGGCTTACAATATTTCATGAAAGCAAAGTGTTTTGTTTGTCTAAGATTTAAAAAGGTTTAAACTTTACAGCACTGACAAAGTTGAACAAAGTGCTGTACAAGTCCCACAACATTAAAAAAATATTATAATATATATATTAGAGTTTTTTTTATCTCGAAGCTTCGAATTAAAATCGAATATCGGCCCCCGAAGCTTCGAATTCCAAAAAAAATATTCGTAGGTCAGCCCTACTATCTGTGGTAACTCTAGTCTCCACCTACACAAATTGTTTTTGTGCTGTCCATTGAGCATGCACCTTCACGTGGTAGGCACATTAACTGTAGGTCAAACTCCCCAAACAAACAATTTGATTTAATTGCCATATAAATCACATACAAAGCTCTAACTATTACTCCTCTCTGAACTTGAATATAAAACAAAAAAGGTGATCTATTAACTGTGTAAACCTTATGCAATATTCATCATTGATATTTGAATACTAGAAATCTGTATGAACTGAGTAGTTAGTATCAAATGAAATAAAATGGAACAGCTCCATGCATTAATTGAATAAACAACTATTTGCTCATTACCAGTATGGTATTGTTTAGGGCTGCAACTAACGATTATTTTGGTAGTCGACTAATCTGTCGATTATTTTTTCGATTAGTTGACTAATCTAATGATTATTTCTGTCGATAATTTTTTCGATTAGTCGACTAATCTAATGATTATTTCTGTCACACCCTCCATCTCTGCTTCCTGTGGGCGCGGCTCCTTTTCCGGGCTCTTAGCAGACTTCTTAGCTTAACATAACAGACCGACAGTAAGTTTTGGGGAACTAATGGGATAACTGGGGTTGCAACAAAAGTGCAACTAGGGCTAAAATAAACAATGAAATAAAATAATAATAATAATAATAATAATAATAATAATAATAATAATAATAATAATAATAATAATAATAATAATAATAATAATAATAATAATAATAATAATAATAATAATAATAATAATAATAATAATAATAATAATAATAAATAACATATCCTTCTTAGCAGACTTCTTAGCTTAACATCCCAGGGAACTAATGGGATAACTGGGGATGTTGTTTGCTCCTGAAGTGACAAGAGTCTCAAAGTCTGGGATGATGGTAGACAAAGCAACTCTGAGGTCATGCTCAATGTCCAATCTGTTTCCTCTGCTTTGTCTTCAGCTGGACCAGAGCTGAGAAGCCACTTTCACAAAGATAGGTGGTGCAAAAAAAAATAAAACGTAATTTTTTATACGACACATCGACGCAAAAATTCGCCGTCAACGAGTTTTTATGATCGACCTTGTCGATTATGTCGACTAATCGTTGCAGCCCTAGTATTGTTTAAATTGTACAGCTTTTTGCACATCTTTGTCAGGGAATTCCAACTATTCTGGACCTGAATGTACCAGTTAATTGTAATCATCTCTCTCTCCTTATGTCTAGTCAAGCCAGGTTGTGGAGAAGAGAGACAGGGATGAACAGGTTATAGACTACTTTGTCCATTCTGAGCCTGCTATGATGCAGATGTTTTTACATCACCACCCAAAACAAGATTCAGCCAAGAGCGAGTGAGTACACTGGTACACTTGTCCATGGCACTAACTTCCCAGCTTTGTAGTGGTTTGGGGGAATAGTACAGTAGGTACGCATAAGAGGACCGCAAGGATGGTGTACTGGTGGGTAAATAAGAACAGCATTCTATTTGTTCACTTGCTTTAATAGGCGAAATGACAATAATCAAACAAGTCATGAGCCGGGGGAAACGTGTGTCTGTTTACATCATAGCAGTAGTCTAACTACTTCCCTTTCCGGTGCGTGCACCAATATGTAACCGGAGTGCAATATTCCCTAGTGGGTGGTGTCCGACCGATTATGGTGGGCCGGTCTGGGCCAAAAATGCCAGGGCCGATTTTTGGTCCCAGTCCAGTCCTGCCTTCTACTGCATAGACTAACTAGTATTGGTCTGGATGACAATGCCCTTAGCTGGTTTCATGACTATTTAACATCCAGGCGTCAGTGTGTGAGAGCTGGCCATGTCCGGTCTGAGTTTCTATCCATAGGCAAGGGAGTTCCACAGGGTTCGGTGCTCGGCCCTGTCCTCTTAACAATTTACATAAACAATATTTGATCATCTTTAAATGGATCCTGTCAAGCCCATTTATATGCTGATGACACAGTTATCTACTGTATGGTGGATTCTGTGCAGATAGCTAGCTGCAGCTCTCTTTTATTGCTTTGCAAGATGCCCTACATCAACTTAAGCTTGTTCTCAATTCTAATAAACAAAAAACAATACAAGAGTCACTGAATATAAATATCTGGGCCTGTGGATAGACAAAAAATGTACCTTTAAATGTCATACTGAGAAACTTGTGCCAAAAGGCAGTGTTAATTTAGTCAGCTATTTAAACATTTTTTGTTTTAGTCTTAGTCATGTGTCAAATGCTCCTTTTTAATTTTCATCATATTTAGTCACCTTCATTTATTTTTCGTTTAGTCAGTTTTAGTCAACTACAGGTCTGAGCATTTTAGTCTTAGTCAGTTTTAGTCTCGATTTTGTCTTTTTTGTTTTAGTCTAGATTTAGTCAGGGGAAAAAGCTTTGTTGACAACCATATATAGTCATCATTTTCGTTGACAAAATTAACACTGACAAAACGTTGGCTTTCTGTACAGAAATCGCTCAAGATTCCCTCAATTCTGTCAGAAAAGAGTTGTTGAGTCAATATTTGTATCTGTTCTTGATTATGGAGATGTCATTTATCATCATGCTTCAGCTTCCACCCTGACACCATTGGACTCTGTGTACCACTCTGCTTTTAAATTTATTACTGGAGATAGGTATGATACACACCATTGTATCCTTTACAGTAAGGTTGGTTGGCCATCCCTGGCAGCTCGGCGAGACTATCATTGGCTCTTGTACATTTTCAAGGCATTGACCGGCAAACAGCCACTGTATAAAGCTGCCCTGTTGGACAGGAATGCTCCAGCCCATCAAACACGATCTAGTAACTCGATCACATTTAAAGTACCACGGATTAGTACAGGACTCGGCAGGACAGCGTTCTCTTATGCAGCCCCAAAGTCCTGGAATGACATTCAGTCAAAGTTAAAGTTCTTCCTTCCCTTACGGAATTTAAATGTCTGATTTAATTTCTCTATGATTCATGTTGTACACTTAGCAGTTCTGTAAATGAGGTGGCCTCACCTCAGAGCTCACCTGAGTATAAATAAAGGTTTCAATCAATCAAAGTCGCTGGCAGTGTCCATGATTTCAATTTGGAATCCTAGTGATGCTGACATGTCATTTTTTAGGGAGACTGAAGGACAAATAACAAATAGTTGGTGTCTGGTGGAGAAATGTGAGTAATGAGCAAAGTTTCCTGATAGAAATTATTAAAAATATAATTTCACTTAAACTGACATGACTCAAAATATACAGTAACAATGAATCTTCTGTGCCTCCTGAGAAGTTTACTTATGGGAGATAACGTTGCCTTAGATTTAACTAAGGTAACTAAGCTCTTTGCTATTTTCATCCTGGCATGCTAGGGGCTAACCTTCTCTAAATCGATACAATCATGGATTAAACACGTTGAGAATCAATCTTCCTTCTGATGATGATTAGCTTACCTGTAGTCATTTTTGGTTTACCAGACTTGCCAGTTGTAAAGTCTCGAGAGGCACCTAAGTCGGTGTGCGCTCCTAAAATGCGTCCCAGGTGTGTTGGGATGGTACAGGTACAGGGATGGTTCCGCCTCAAAAAAACATAACAAAACATTCTGCCTAAGAAAAAATGCCCCACTAAGGCAATTGGCCACCCCCACAAATCCACGACTGCTGTTCAAGGCATTGAGGAACCAGGGTGTGTTGGCTAAGTTAGTGGTATATGGCGAGTAGGCTAAATGTCCATAACAGGTCAGTTGTGGGTCTATGCGCACATGTAAAGCTTGTGACCCTTTGTGAATGCTTCCAGGTTTAATGAAAGCATTATTATCACTGAGACTTTGTAGCATTCCTGAATGAGCTGTGAACATTCTTTATATATTTTTTTATAGATTTCTGTCACAAAGGGCACTTGAAAATGTAACTAGCTGTTAGGGGAAAAAAGCTGATGAATAGTGCCTCCTCCCCTCCCCCACCCACTATTCAAAGATGAATAATTCAGGAAGATTCTAGAGGGAACCATTATCCTGGGCAGACAGGTAAGTTGATAACGCAGGTGAACACAGGCCCTGCTCCTACGTGCCGAGTCATCCCTCCACCCTTTGTCAGTTTGCTTCAGTTCACTCACTGGCTGGTCCACCGAGGAAGATGATGAGCGGCTCTTCGACCTTTTTGTCATTACCTGGGATGTATATCTAACACCATGGCCCCACGTCAGCCGTTCTACTTCAACAGGTAACCGTGCCGTGTGATCTATTAGTATTAGAGTACTGACTGACAACGACTTATCATGGCTAGTGTTGGTTGAGCAAACCGCTCCAAAAGAAAACTGTGAAGGGGTTTCTTACAGACGGTTTTAAAATTCAAAGTGACAACAATTACATTCTGAAAGGACCCCCGTTTATTTCCTGCTGCAACGTTTGCTAATGCAATAATTGACAGGAAATACACTTGGGTCCAAACTGTTCCCTAGCAACAGAATTCCAGTGAAACTATAAAATTCAGTTTTTCCCACGGCTCGCAGGACAGCCACTGTGGGCTATTACGCGTGGCAAACTGTGTTCACTCATTCACTCACTCACTCATGGACGTTCCATGAAGGACATTTATTCCAACGCATGCGCAGATCATGTACATGTTTCTAGCGACTTTTTCCTGTGCTGGTACAGCTCAGACGTAGGTGTGGGGAGAGGTCTGGCAATGCCAGACTAAGCAATGTTTTCTCTGCATCTCCCTAAATCCTCCTCGCCTGCCATTATCCCGCTTTCAATTACAAGATATTAACAACACAAAAGCTGCAAAAAAGCATCTTAACAATTAACCCTCTTCAACCTTTCCTTTGTTATTTGAGTGCATCAGTAAGTAAGGTGAGAATCTGCTTGTGTTTCTTTTACTGTAGAGCAAGTTTATTTCCTGTTAACGTGCATATCTTTGTGTATTTCCTAGTTCATGTTTCTACAACAAATTGATGAGCCGAGGTGCACTAGCTTACATTGAGAGTGAGCGGCTATTTGCCTTAACAACCTCTGTTCTCTGAACACTACTTGTACTAAGAGGTGTGCTAGCTTACATTGAGAGTGAGCGGTCGTTTGCCTTAACAACCTCTGTTCACTGAACACTACTTGTACTGGGATCATCCCTGTTCCCCGGGTCCTATGTTCCCCGGGTTCTATGTTCCCCGCTTTGATTGATTAATAGATTGAAAATTTTATAAATTTTTATTATTTTATTAATTATTAATGTCCGCCTTGTTTCGAACGGTTAAGCTTAGGCCCTCTTTCGAACTGGTTAAGGTTAGAGTTTGGAATCGGGGCTGGTGGTCTAAAATTTTCAATCAATCAATCAATCAAAGCGGGGAACATAGAACCCGGGGAACATAGGACCCGGGGAACATAGACATGCTCCCCTTGTACTAAGAGGTGTGCTAGCTTACATTGAGAGTGAGCGGTAGTTTGCCTTAACAACCTCTGTTCTCTGAACACTACTTGTACTAAGAGGTGTGCTAGCTTACATTGAGAGTGAGCAGTCGTTTGCCTTAACAACCTCTGTTCTCTGAACACTACTTGTACTAAGAGGTGTGCTAGCTTACATTGAGAGTGAGCGGTCGTTTGCCTTAACAACCTCTGTTCACTGAACACTACTTGTACTAAGAGGTGTGCTAGCTTACATTGAGAGTGAGCGGTCGTTTGCCTTAACAACCTCTGTTCTCTGAACACTACTTGTACTAAGAGGTGTGCTAGCTTACATTGAGAGTGAGCGGTCGTTTGCCTTAACAACCTCTGTTCTCTGAACACTACTTGTACTAAGAGGTGTGCTAGCATACATTGAGAGTGAGCGGTCGTTTGCCTTAACAACCTCTGTTCTCTGAACACTACTTGTAGCCTACTGGGAGCACGCCTATGTTCCCATTGGGCTGTGGGAATATAGGGCTGACCCCAGCCTACTAAGAGGTGTGCTAGCTTACATTGAGAGTGGGTTGGCGTTTACGTTAACAACCTCAATTCTCTGAAGACTGTCTGTACTAACGTCTTATAATTGCGCTCTAGGGATCAGAGGTCCCCCCCGTTAAAGACACCGCTACTTTGGAGCAATATTTAACCCATTTCCCAGTAATTTTAGCATCAATGGATTCCTTGCAATCTCAGGATTCATATGATATGAGTGACTTCATGCTAGCCAAGGTGACTTCATAAAAGCCAAGGTATAGCAAGGAGGGCGGGTGGGGGGTGAAGGGGTGTCCCCCCCCTTGGTGGATTTTTTTGTCAAATCAGTTGTGCAATAGTCACTTTTGGTGAGTTGTTTCTATACAATTCACTTATATGACATTTAGGTATGACACAGGACTACAAAAGCATTTAGTATATAAATGTGTCAACAGACTAAAGCAGGGAACCACAATATTTTGCATACAAATTATGCTGAGCAGAATGTAATATCATAACTAATGGGTTACTGAATGCTGAACTGCACTGTTATAATCACTAGGCGCCATTGTAAGACCTTACCTATGTCCCTGTATCACTTGTCTCTGCTGCCCTTTGACTAAGAAACGGCTGTATGTCCATTTTCCTTTTTTTTTGGGCTGCATATTTGAGTCACCTATTAAAAGTCACCTAGATAGTAAAAGTGAGATAATTGACTATATCAAAACATGATAGGGCTGTACCGAATAGTTTGAAGCTTCGTTCATAATGTTGACATTCTAAATCAACATTCGGATTTTTAATAAAATTACAATTTTTTTTTTTTTTATAAATATTAATTTGCCAAAACGACACCCCTGCTTCAAAAGACAGTGATGGAGCAAGGTTTGGATGATATATGGGCTGCTAGCGTGTAACATTAACCAAGCAACTTTCACATTACACACACCTGGCTGCGTCAACACCTTAGTTGCGCCATGGATCTGGATTATTTTGTGCTTGTTTTTTATTTGAATTGTTTTACTTTGTAGGCCTACTACAGCTGAGGATATAAATGAGAGTATTTATTTGGGAAAGGGAACATACGTACTAGTTGTGTAATACCAGTAACCAAAATAGCTCAGCTGATAGTAGCGTAATACAAGCCACAATACAATTATCAAGTGACTACTTCTAAGTGTCGCTTTGTTATGGAACCTATTACATATAGGCAGGCTATACTAGCAGCATAATGAGCAGTTAATGTACTCTGACTGAATCTAGATCTGCGTTATTGAAGGGTCTCGTGGGGGTCAAAGCTATCGTTTGCTCATTAGTTTTTAATCGAGGTAGGATTCATATGAAGCCTATCTACAGTATGGCAGGTGTACAGGTGCTTTGGGAGGTTACAGTATCTTGAAGCCCGTTTACCTAAGCAAATGGGTGGCTTTGTCTTCTTGACACATGCATGATTCATTGGTGTTGTGATACGAGTGATATCACCTGATCTGGGTGGAGTTGGATTTGATATGACATATCATTTTGTCATCAATAATGTTACTGACCGTAAGATTTCTGTTTGTATTTAGTCCAGAGTTATCCGGAGGCATCAGTGCAAATACTGAGCATCATAGGTTGATATTGGCGTTAAACTATGAAGCGGATATAAGAATAACTAGTGATGCATGATATATCGGCCGCCGATATAATATCGGCCGATATGGCAGTTTTTTTTACACATCGGTATCGGTCCGATAGGGGCCGATATATATATATTTTTTTTTAATGTGTATTTTTACATGTTTTGGCCTTAAATAGTTTCAAAATATCATTTCTGAAAATAAGTTACAAAAGTAAAAAAGATTATGCGTTTTGGAAAATAGCTCTTTATTTGATTATCATAAAAAAGTGTTTTCTATACAGAGATATCGACATCGGTAAATATCGGTATCGGCCAGAACAGCAATATTAATATCGGTTATCGGTATCGGCCACAATTGTCACATCGGTGCATCACTAAGAATAACAGTATTATCTGATCAAATCCATTAATGTAAAGAATGCCATAATGAACCCCAGTTCAATCAATTCAATGTACCAAAACCTTATTATTAATTAAACCGGGGTTAATAAAAGGAAGTATTGAATATTTCTTATAGGAGATAAGCAGGAAAGAGGAGTGGAGTTTTTATTGCCCAGCTCGAGCATGGTGTTGGTGTATATTGTTCCTATGAAGAAGAGGGAGAGGAATCACAGACATCGCACATCCATACAAAATATTGATTAACAGCTGTTTAGCTATTAAATTAAGAAAGAAAGAAAAGAGCCTGAATTAGATCAGTACTCAGCAGATATTGGATAACCTACTTGGAATCGGCGTGGCAATGAAAAAGTGGTATTAGTGCATTCCCTTCGTCTTGCATTGAGAAAACAGCAATCGATGTCGATGAGACTCCAATGTTAGCCTACTCATCAATGCCAGCCCTAGCCTCCCTGAGTCCCCAAGTAAATATCTGCTAGCCCCACCCCCACTACCAGCTTGTGTAAACTGTTTACCACGCAGTAACTTTATTACAGCCTGAATTGTGAGGACTATTTGGACTCAGCCATTCAAGTGCTCTTCTTATTCCAATCAAATATCTTACAGAGAGGATCTTTAAATGTCTACATAAACTAAAATGTTATCTATTAAGATAAGATAAGATACAATATTACCGTAGTTTATTGATCAGTTATATTATACATTACAATATATATGGTTACAATAAACTACACTACAATATATACTATGAGTAAATTAGCTTTTAGCTAGCACATATCTTTGGGTAGACAATTGTCCAAACCCATCCAAACTTGTATTCTCAAGTCACATTTAAGGCAAAATCTGGCTGAATAGTAAGACATTGAATAGCATTACCAGCTAACAACTGCAAGCATAGCAACTCTATTACTCTGTATTTGCTGACAGAAAACAAAGCCCCAACATGAACCTATTCGAGAGTGGAGACACTTTTTTTGCCAGAGGCATATTACCGCTTTTATGCTATCCTTGCTATCCACTGTCAACATTAAAATGCCATTAAAATGATACTTGGGGAGGTGGGGTTGGGGCCCTTGCACAGTATGTGGGGCCCTAAGCAACTTACATACAGTAGTGTGCTTATAGAGAGGACCGGCCCTGCTATCATGCTGAATAATACTTGTGAAAAGAAAGGGGTCTCAAAATATCATAGTACATATATGTGATTAACATATGCTCACAATGTTAGGGGGAAAAGGTTCTTATGCTATTATATCCCACCAGGAATATTTCAGAAACTGCTTGATTACCAGTAAGAGGAGAGAGAGAGAAAAAAAGGGGGGGGGAGACGCATGTGTAACAGTAGATCAGGCAGAGTGGTATTGACCACTCTTTCGCTTTCTCATTAAGAACCCCATTCACTATAGGCAATGGGAAACATAGCTATATTTGCAGAGACATTTTGAAGGAATACATTTAACTATGGAGAGGGCTTGACATAATTCATCTCATAAAGGGGTATACAAGTAATTGTTGTCACTAGTTACTAGCAGGCACATCGTGCCCAGCACCTGTCCTCCAACACCACCTGTCCTCCAACCACGTTCACCAGCACCATGTGACCACATTATGTTAAACACCACAGTCTTATCCATTCAGCCACCTGAAAAGGATCCAATTCAGGTGGTGAGTGGGGGTGTTTAATTTAGGAGTGAGTTTACACCAAGCGGCGACCAATGCAAGGTTTTAACCTTGTTACACACACACCCCTCTAAACTCACTCCACAGTGACCCCAGCTGGAGAGCCGGGCTCGATCATATTATCCGAGTTCACGGCACCACTCGTAACGGTGGTCACTAAGTATACCGGCAGGCGTTCGGCACCTTTCCTCTGACAGCCTCAAACCGTGAACCCTCCGCGAACCAGCACCGTGTGACCACGTATGTTATTCTGCCACCTGAAAAAAGATCCGAATCAGGTGACGAAGTGGAGGGTATTTAAACTAGTGGAGTGAGTTTACATCGAGGAACTACCACTGAGATGTGAGGTGGGGTATTTAAATTAAGAGTGAGGTTACACCAAGGGGCTACTACTGGAAGATTTCAACCTTGGTACACTGGGAATAATGACTGTGGATCATTGCTACCTTGGTTGAATGAATTATAGGCCCCTCATTAGTGGCAGAATTATACAACCCCCTGCTATATGGAGATTAAATAAACCAAATGAATGATGGATTTACTTGTTTCATGTTATACGCTCAACATTTTCAGTTCATTATAATCTGTATGATTACAATGTATACATTACACTGGAATATTCTGTAGTTATAATAGATCTCGTTTTTCACTATTTAATTTGTGTTGTTTTGAGGGGTCCCAGTATAAATGTACTATACCCTCTGCAGGTTGACCAAGGCCAACTTGCAGGTTGTATTTTTGTTCAATAAACAATGTGACTAGGGCAACGGTGACTTTCATGAAGAGGGAAAAAAAAGTATCGAAATTTACCCAGTTTTAGCGTTTTTATCAAACATTTTGTCGACCAAACCACAACCTCCACGCACATGCATATTTTAATCCATGGTTCATAACGTGCGTGTGTCATCTTAATGATGACGTCACATGAGGTATCAGGGAAGCAGGGGCTCTGAGAGTCACAGCAGGTAGTGGCAGGAAGCAGAGAGCCTTGCTACTACTAGCCGAGGAGCTAGTCTCTGTTTCACCAAACACTATTGCTCCGTGATCATAGCCATTCATCTCTAAAGCTAACCACTATTTGAAAAAGCCACAACCACGTTACCATATTTGTAATAATGTAAATCATTGTGTCGTTGTACATATTGTGTATATAACGTTACTAGCTAAGTTAGCTAGCTTGGTAGCCAGCATTCTCGAAACATCACCCGATTTAAAATGGTTCTCTCCTCTTTGTATACCTTTGTCCTCACAAGTATTCTGCCAAGTAACTTATGGACACGACAATAGTAGTAGTTATAAGGTTGTTTGAGCTTATAACGTTAACGTTAGTTAGCTAATAGCTATCGTGGTAGCCCGTTTCGTGACTGATGCACCGAGTGGGGCTACTAGGGGGCTACTATCGTATCAACATGCTGTGACGTGTAGCTTGCTAGCCGGCATGAATGCCCGATTTAAAATGGTTCTCTCCTCTTTGTATACCTTTGTCCTCACAAGTATTCTGCAAGGGAACTTATGGACACGACAATAGTATAAGGTGTTTGAGCTTGTAACATTAACGTTAGTTAGCTAATAGCTTTTTTTTTATCCACTTTTTCTCCCATTTTCTATATTTTCTCCCATCCCAATTTCGTATCATCCAATTTCAACCCTCCCCTGTCACGAACGCTGTTTCTTGCCTCCCACAAGCCGGCTGCAATGTGGACTAAGTCATACATAGCACAAGTCCCCTCCGGTACTTGAGGTAACAGCAGTCGCATCTTTTCACCTGCGCAGCTCGATCTCTCAGTGGCGAGGAGTAACGTGTGGGAGGCTCACGCTGCCGACACTTCCTGATTCTACTGCGCAGGCGCACCAACCGACCTGTAGGAGTCGCTGTCCACAACGCCCGATCCCCACCCATCAGTTTCCCACCCCCTAATACGGCCAATGTGTATTAGTACGGACGACCAGCTAAACTGAAAGCAAATGTGGAGCGCTGGGCTCGAACAGGCAAGCCCAGCGTCTCCAGATTTATTGGTGAGCGCCTTGCCCACTACGCCACGTAGCCGCCCTTAGTTAGCTAATAGCTATTGTTCTGAAGGTCCAGATTAACACATAGAGTCTGCGTTTATTATTTTGTATAATTTATATATTGTTTATATATATAAGATATATATTTTCACGTCATCTGTTTACCTACCAGTATTCATCATTCGCTTATTTGTATATGCTCCACTCTTAACGCCGTAGACAGCGTGAGCGCAGGCGCGGGGTTCTTGGGACATGCCTGGACAGAGTGTGTGTTATAGAAGGAATGTTTGGCAGCAGTAACAGGACGCAAGCAACGTATCTTGACAGAGAGCTGTACAGCTAATTAGATACCACATAATATTGTCGAGCCACTATTGGCACAGTATAGTGACTTGTTCGAGCGAAGTAACGTTGAGAGACTTATAGCTGAACCCAGCGGCGTTCTGGATTTAACTACCTATTGAAGACGACATGCGGGTTGGCCTAAGTGTACAAGGGCTAACTAGCTAGCAACCATGCCAACAGGCTTTTTGGACTAATAGCTATTAATCCTGCCATCGGGCGCTAGGAATACAGGAACCCGGTCCGTACGAGACCCTCCTCACCAGCGACGACAGGATTATCCCAAGTTTGTCTGCGGCTCTCTGGAGTAGGAGCTCCAGAGAATTACCGTCTCCACCCGCTATCTTGCTTTCCCCGTGCTGCTCGCTTCTTCTCACTCCATTCCAAGCATCAATGGTCGAGTACTCGTAGTTCAGGACTATCGTTACCTCTGACATTGTTGCATTGACATTATCGTATTAAAGGAGATCTGCGCTATGTATAATATGTATGCTTTCTATTACTATTAAAGTGATTATTCAACTTTGTATCACTGTCCCCTCGCAGTTAATAGAGTGTCCGCCATTTTGTGTACCTATACTGTCTGGCTAATTAATATTCTTTAGTAGTGGTTTAATCTAGCATTTCAATACAGTCATGGTTGTGTAGCCCCTTAGCTACAGCTATCGTGGTAGCCCGTTTCGTGACTGATGCACCGAGTGCTATCCGAGGGGCTACTATCGTATCAACATGCCGTGACGTGTAGCTTGCTAGCCGTCATGATGTGTGTGCAGTGCTTTGCCTCACAGGTCTGAGAAGAGGACCTGCACATTTTACTCGTTCCCCAAACTCTTTTACATGGCCCGATTTAAAATGGTTCACGACAGTAGACATAATGCTAACGTTAGCGGGGTAACGTTAGCCAGAGCCATATAGCCAGTAGTACTATGACCCGGACGGGCATAAGGCATAAGTTGCCTTGAGTGACGTCACGGCCCTGCTAGCGTCTGATAAGCTTTTTCATTTGCTCCGTGCATGTTATTCGTGCGTGGACCTATTGTTGACATCAATATATCACTGCAAATGCAATGTCCATACCTTGGCAGGATTACTGCAGAAACATGTTGAAACTAGTGCTGTCAAACGATTAAAATATTTAACTCGATTAATCGCATGATTGTCCATAGTTAACTCACGATTAATCGCAAATTAATCGCATTTTTTTTTTTTTTTTTTTTTATACCTTAAACAGATCTTTTTCAAGTTCCAAGTTTTAATACTCTTATCAACATGCGAGTCAACAAATGCTTGCTTTGTGCAGCCATTTAACACAAAAGGATGACCCTCATGCATTGCAAATTTGCATCAAATTCAAAACAGAGTGATGCACAAAATAACTTAAAAGAAAAGAATAATTTAAAACAATGAATAAAGTGTGCATGAAATAATAGGGGAAAGAAAACGTTAGGAACTTGTTACATTCACACACACAAGGGCTGATTAATCACACACCCCCCTCTCTCCCTCACACACACACTTTCCCAGCTCTTTTTCTCTTTTGCCCCTTCCTCATCTCTCTCACCCCCCTCTCTCTCTATATCTCACACACACACACACACACACACACACACACACACACACACACACACACACACACACACACACACACACACACACACACACACACACACACACACACACACACACACACACTTCAGAAACAAACATAGTATCAATGAGAGCATCAATAATACACCTGAGTGAAGTCTAGTAAAAAAAAAAAAAAAAAAAAAAAATGTTTTAGTTAATCTTGAGTTAAAAAAATTAGTGGCATTAATAGAATCGGGAGTTAACGCGATATTAACGCGATATATTTGACAGCCTTAAAACCCATGAGACTGAAAGACAATTGCCACGACCATGGCGATGATCGATATTCTGTATTTTATACTGATATTGTGTGTGTCCATCCCGGATCCACGGGAGTTCTGCTGTGATGCAAACCTGCTTCATCAACTAAAATAACTCCACGTTCACCGTTAGCAAGGCTTCTCAGCTCCTCCTCTCTTCATCAAAACATTCCCCATGCTGTGAGGCGGGAGCTAACAGCAAAGCAGAAAGTGACTGGGTTTATGTGGTCTAATCATGAGAATTAGGCTGCAGCAATTGGTCTCATTTGTTTTCTGTAATTATACAAAGGTATCACAACCAATATGATATATGTTGTTGAAATTATCCTTGTAGCAGCTTTAAATAATAGCCCATGTATCACTACTACTCTATTATTATTATTATTATTATTATTATTATTATTATTATTATTATTATTATTATTATTATTATTATTATTATTATTATTATTATTATTATGACTATTTCTATGATTCTCTTTTTTTCCTGCCTGTACCTCCCCTCCCCCCTCCCCCATGCTGCTATGACACCTGCATTCGCCTTCATGCGTTTTCATTCATATTTCGGTGGGTTATTAATTAAAGATTCAGCAGCTGCAGTGTGTCTGTCAGTAGTAGCGGTGGTAGATGATGCAATGGGCATATTGCTGAGGACATAATGAGAGCTCATCATAGCTGTGGGCTATGACATAATAGACTAACGATGGACATACTCCATATGAGGATGTGTCATAGCCGACATAACCTCAATTACAAAGTTGACTTCCATTCCCCAGTGTGTCCACCCCTTGACATGGACGCCAACAGGGACTGGATCTCATTCAAATCCCCATCAGTTAAAGGCAATTTAGATAATTACAATCCAGGGGCCGCAGACAATACTGCACCTGCATGCACATACCAACTAGAGTTTGTCAATAGTTCCTTGAGCCTATTCCTTATTTGTTGCCTGCAGGCAGCGGTTCTATCACATTTCTTGATGAAATGGGACCCATATTGAAAAATGGAATTGAAGGAGTCCTGTTGAAGTTTGTAGTATTATTATTATTATTATTATTATTATTATTATTATTATTATTATTATTATTATTATTATTATTATTATTCTATTATTATTATTATTATTATTATTATTATTATTATTATTATTATTATTATTATTATTATTATACTAGCATTATTAATCGTATTAACCCTTTCACTGCGACAAGCACACAGAAGGTTAACCCTTTCACTGCCACACAACAGCAGGTTAACCCTTTCACTGCCACACTACAGAAGGTTAACCACCCTTTATACTATCACACTACCGACGGACGGTAACCGTGACCAAAAACATGAAAAAAAAACACTATGCCCAAAATCACTTTGCACTCTATGGCACTTCTGTTCTCGTCCCATCCGATGACTAACACCCAGCCTATTGCAGGGCACATACAGTATAATGGGAACAGGCGTTGTGTGTGGGGTGTCTTTTGTGTGTCGGTGACTTCTTAACGTGCCGTGTAACTGAGGAGGAGAGGCTCGTGCCGAACAGGAGGGACCCAGCAGCCATAAGGAAGAATTATTATTATTATTCTGGTGTATAATAATAACTCATTACTGCTCACTGACGCCGTGACGAGAAACTGTGGCAGCGCGCGGCGCAGTGGACGAGGAGGAGGATGCTCTGTTCTCTCGTGCGCACTCTCTCCTGTCTCCTGCTCCACCACCACCATCAACATGGAAGAAGAAGGACTTAATTAATGCATATAGCTTATGTGTGTCCCTCCTGCCCCGAAGCTGATGCATTTTAATCCACCGTTTGAGACCTGGACCTGCGATATTTCGTGCAGCGCCGAAGCAGCACTGGACTTGTCTTTTCGAGGAGAGGACTGGGGTATATATCTGCCAAATAATAAGTCTTCAGAAAAGGTAGGCTGCAACGGGTTTTGTGTGTCTATATATAGTCTGAAGTTAGCCCGTTAGCCATATAGCTGTGTTTCCCATATAGGCAATGATGTCGCTGTGTTCATCATTTTCTCAGAGGACAAGTTATTAATTAATGGCCAATTTCATTTTGACCGGGGTTGTCCTTCATCTTTTTTGGCTCCCCCAAGAAGAGGAGGTTCGGTTCGGCACCTATTCACCTAGACATATATATTGTAATAACCCCTTGTCGTAAAACGGTACTTGCTGTGTTTTAAGTTATCATACCTTGTCCTTTATGTAAATGTCGGTTGTTGTGCCGGACAGTGGGCAGAGCAGCACGCGCTGTGAGCCGCGAGACACAAGAGCATCACATCCTTTGATCCTTGATTGTAACAATGTTGCAGCTGTTTCCGCCGCCGAGCAGCGCGAGCCTCGCGAGGACCAGGCGGCGCGCGCGCTGCTGCGCCTGGAGGCACGAGAGGCTGTCATCATGTCACACCGTTTTTTGTCAACGGATTTGACGACAGCCTTACCTTGTGTGTGTGTGTTCAAGGAGAACATTTCCGTGATGAAAATAAAGACAAAAGGCGAAACCCCTCTAATGAAACGGCAAACGGGGGCGCGTCGTTAAAGGGGTTTCGCCACGAGACGCTCGTGGGATTTGTCTTTATTTTCATCACGGGCGGCGCATGGTCGGTGATGCGGTGAAACGAATATTTCCCCAAAAAGCGCAATGGTTATGCATTGTCCAATTTGTCCTCCCCACGGCACCCATGTAGTATACTGGTCCTGTAGCCCAGGCTACAGAGCCGCATATATCCGAGACATTGATTATAGCTTTACGAGGCGCTGGATTGGCGATTATGCACGTAGGCCTATAGGTTATTATATTATAATAATGACAACCACAACAGTATTTCGCATAACTTCAAATATTCCATTCCATTCGGAACATTTCGGCAATGTGACCCTTCCGGTGTCTCTCTCAGCCGGGCCTGCTCGCGGTTCAAGGACTTAACAACACAACTGATTTGACCAAGTGATGATGTGTGTTAGAGTGACAGCTTTGAATTGATAAACTTAATCTGTGTGTATTTTGGCTCGAAATGCATGTAATCAGCGCTGATATGTGACGGAACGGGACATTTGTCAGTTTAAAGTAATTTCGGATTGTTAACACATTTTTTAGCCTCTTGTGGCGCGATGGTTCACCAGACCTATGTAACAGACTGCCATGTTTCTGGTATTTTTCAAAGGCTTCTCACCTCACAATTTCCTTCTGCATTTACCAGTTTGACTGTCTAGTAAATGTGTTGAACACATTTCATTCAGGAGGTGGGATTCTTGTGTCTCGAATTGACCAAGAATAGATAAATAGAATAAATAGGCGTTCATACATTTTCACGAGACCAGTCCAGTGCTTGTGTCATAATGAAAAATCTGGGACATCTATACAGGCCACTGTATGTTATCCTTATTGGTCATCCTATGGAATCTGCTATACAGTAGTTTTTAATATATTCATGGTTTATAATTCACATTCAGGAGCTCATTGCCAGCTTGAGTTGGTTTTGAATTGAATGGTTAGTTTTGATATTATATTACACCTCCCAAGTGTTGTGTGCACAGAAATCTATTAAATGAAGATTGATGTGAATGCACATCCTCAATGATAATAACACTTAACCCACTTAACTTAACTGTAACACTTTAGCCAATAAGCTAATGATTTGTCTGAATGGCTCTCCTGGGCACTATGAAATCATAAACATCATTTTCACGAGTGACAGATGAGATCCGATTCAAAACCTGCTCTCCTAAGATAAATAGCCTACGTGAATACACACATACAGTAGTACATACATCCATAATAAATACATAATACATAAATATAATAATTGCTAAAGGGAGATATAAGCACAAGGCTCCAGGCAAGGCTATACTCATCCTCCTTTGATCTCCCCTGCAGAGAACCCTGCCCTGAGTTGGGTACCATACTGTAACAGATCAGATTTGAACCTACTAGGTTTCACAAACGGGAAACCAAACATCTTCCTGCCAGGCCAGCTCCTCCCTGGCCAAGGCTTCAGGCAGACAACTCTGCTCTAACCCTGACCCTAACCATGCCATGCCAGGCTAGGCCAGGGCAAGGCTTCAGGCAGGACTACTCTGTACATACATGCATACACGTCAGTGCAGAACATAACATACACACGTCAGTGCAGAACATAACACACATCAGTGCAGAACACAACACACACGTCAATGCAGAACACAACACA
Organism: Notolepis coatsorum; assembly: GCF_963971535.1. Classification (NCBI taxonomy): domain Eukaryota; kingdom Metazoa; phylum Chordata; class Actinopteri; order Aulopiformes; family Paralepididae; genus Notolepis; species Notolepis coatsorum. The sequence continues at coordinate 74,350,107 of NC_140170.1, forward strand.
CACGTCAGTGCAGAACATAACACACATCAGTGCAGAACATAACATACACATCAGTGCAGAACATAACATACACACGTCAGTGCAGAACATAACACACGTCAGTGCAGAACATAACATACACACGTCAGTGCAGAACATAACACACGTCAGTGCAGAACATAACATACACATCAGTGCAGAACATAACATAACACATGTCAGTGCAGAACACAACACACACGTCAGTGCAGAACATAACACACATGTCAGTGCAGAACACAACACACACGTCAGTGCAGAACACAACACACACGTCACACAACACACACGTCAGTGCAGAACATAACACACACCTCAGTGCAGAACACAACATACACACATCAGTGCAGAACACAACACACACGTCAGTGCAGAACACAACATACACACGTCAGTATAGAACACAATATACACATGTCAGTGCAGAACACAACATACACACGTCAGTATAGAACACAACACACACGTCAGTGCAGAACACAACATACACACGTCAGTATAGAACACAATATACACATGTCAGTGCAGAACACAACATACACACATCAGTGCAGAACACAACACACACGTCAGTGCAGAACACAACATACACACGTCAGTATAGAACACAATATACACATGTCAGTGCAGAACACAACATACACACGTCAGTATAGAACATTTAATTTCAAACCTTTATTTAAACTCAAAAGGCAACTGAGGTTTCCCTCATTTACAGTCACGTCGAGTGTACATACAGAATTAAGGGGAAAAAAGGCATATCAAATCACATAGCATATAAAATCATAACAATAAGACAAGTAAGGATAGCAATCAATTAAAACATGTACAACTTGATTGACAAAGGTTGGAGATGAAGGTTTTAAACTCTGCAACAGAGGGGAGAATCTCAAGCTTTAAGGACAGTTGGAGTTCATTACACGAGCTAGAGGGGCATCATAGCAAAATGCAGATTTACCCTGTTCAGAGCAAACTGGACCTTAAAGACCAGGCAGTCACTAGAACGGGTTCCATAGGTACCAAAATTCCATTCCAATAATGATGTAGTATCAGGAGGTAGCTTACCAATAAGAGCCTTCAAAATGAACAAATACAAGTGTTTGTTGTGCCTCTCCATTAGCAAGGACAAACCACCCTTCTCATAAAGGACACAGTGATGAGTGTCGTATCTATCATTAGTGAAGAATCTGAGGGCAAAGTGATATACAGAGTCCAAGGATTTAAGGGTTGCGGCCGCAGCATGTCTATAAATTATGTCATACATAACATACATACATCAGTGCAGAACACAACATACATACATCAGTGCAGAACACAACATACACACATCAGTGCAGAACATAACATACATACATCAGTGCAGAACACAACATACACACATCAGTGCAGAACACAACATACACACATCAGTGCAGAACACAACATACACACATCAGTGCAGAACACAACATACACACATCAGTGCAGAACACAACATACACACGTCAGTGCAGAACACAACATACACACATCAGTGCAGAACACAACATACACACATCAGTGCAGAACACAACATACACACATCAGTATAGAACATAACATACATACATCAGTGCAGAACACAACATACACACATCAGTATAGAACACAACATACACACATCAGTGCAGAACACAACATACACACATCAGTGCAGAACACAACATACACACGTCAGTGCAGAACACAACATACACACATCAGTGCAGAACACAACATACACACATCAGTGCAGAACACAACATACACACATCAGTATAGAACATAACATACATACATCAGTGCAGAACACAACATACACACGTCAGTGCAGAACACAACATACACACATCAATGCAGAACACAACATACACACATCAGTGCAGAACACAACATACACACATCAGTGCAGAACACAACATACACACATCAGTGCAGAACACAACATACACACATCAGTATAGAACATAATGTACAAATGTCAGTGCAGAACACAACATACACACATCAGTGCAGAACATAACATACACACATCAGTATAGAACACAACATACACACATCAGTGCAGAACACAACATACACACATCAGTATAGAACACAACATACACACATCAGTGCAGAACACAACATACACACATCAGTGCAGAACACAACATACACACATCAGTGCAGAACACAACATACACACATCAGTATAGAACACAACATACACACATCAGTGCAGAACACAACATACACACATCAGTATAGAACACAACATACACACATCAGTATAGAACACAACATACACACATCAGTGCAGAACACAACATACACACATCAGTGCAGAACACAACATACACACATCAGTGCAGAACACAACATACACACATCAATGCAGAACACAACATACACACATCAATGCAGAACACAACATACACACATCAGTGCAGAACACAACATACACACATCAGTACAGAACACAACATACACACATCAGTATAGAACACAACATACACACATCAGTATAGAACACAACATACACACATCAGTACAGAACACAACATACACACATCAGTATAGAACACAACATACACACATCAGTGCAGAACACAACATACACACATCAGTATAGAACACAACATACACACATCAGTGCAGAACACAACATACACACATCAATGCAGAACATAACATACACACATCAGTGCAGAACACAACATACACACATCAATGCAGAACATAACATACACACATCAGTATAGAACACAACATACACACATCAGTGCAGAACACAACATACACACATCAATGCAGAACATAACATACACACATCAGTGCAGAACACAACAGTGCAGAACACAACATACACACATCAGTATAGAACACAACATAGACATGTCAGTGCAGAACACAACATACACACGTCAGTGCAGAACATAACATACAATGTGACCTTGGAATTATAAATTGGTTATATTGGGTCATTCATTATGACCCATATAGTCATAATATCTACACGCTATTCACTTCCCATCCAACGATATCAAAATCAAACTTCAGAGATTCCAATCACGGTGTAATAACGCATTCCGTGGAGGAGTTGATGAATGTGTCGACAAAATCGTAGCATGGCCTTGTCTTTTTAGGCATTAAAAAGACATTGTTTTGTGTCACCTTTGTCCAGTGAGGACTTCCTGAATGTCTGCATTGTTTAAAAAAAGGCTAAAAATGTGCAAAATGTGCTTATTGCCACCTTTTCTCTCTCTTTCTCTAGGGGCAAATGATGCCAGCTGCACCAGAGTTGCTCCCTCTGGTGACGTGCCCGCCCATCGCTCAGACTCTTCTGCCCCCCTTTAGCTTCGTCCTCTACCCTGGCAGATCCATGCTGCTGGATGCTCCTCACAGAGCCACGCCCACACCATGAGCGCCAACGGGCCTGCCCCCGCCCCCGCCCTAGCAGCCCCGACGTCCCCCCCTGCCCCTGTCCCGCCTCCGGCCCCTGCCCCCGCGGCGCCGCCCGCCCCGCCTGCCCCGGCGACGTCCTCTACCATCCCGGTAGGTGCGTTGGCACAGAAGAAGAGGCAGCAGTATGCCAAAAGCAAGAAACAGGGCAGCAACGCCAACAGCAGGCCTGTGAGGGCTCTGTTCTGCCTCAACCTCAACAACCCCATACGCAGGGCCTGCATTAGCCTGGTGGAGTGGAAGTATCCTTTGTTGTGGACGTGTTGGGAGTGTTGTGCCGTGACCCTCGCCCCTCCTGTGCTGTGCTGACGAGAATATATGGTCATTCTAACACTTAACCCTTTCACTACCACGCTTCGGTGAACCTTTAAATTGAAATGTTTAAAAAATAATAACAATTAAAAGCTTTGGGTCATTCATTATGACCCATATAGTCATAATATCTACACGCTATTCACTTCCCATCCAACGATATCAAAATCAAACTTCAGAGATTCCAATCACGGTGTAATAACGCATTCCGTGGAGGAGTTGATGAATGTGTCGACAAAATCGTAGCATGGCCTTGTCTTTTTAGGCATTAAAAAGACATTGTTTTGTGTCACCTTTGTCCAGTGAGGACTTCCTGAATGTCTGCATTGTTTAAAAAAAGGCTAAACTCTAGCAACTAATTTCCATTCACAAATAAAAAAAAACGCACAAAAGAACATGCTACAAAAAAGCAATAATGTTTCGGTGATAATGTTGCATGAATTTACATGAACTTCATAAGGGGGGAAAAGCTACTGTGGAGAACAGGCTTAACCTTTACCAGTGCTGGAGTTTTCCTTTAAGGCAATGTAGAAACCAGGTTTTAGTAGTGTGGTAGTGAAAGGTTAACCTTCTGTAGTGTGGTAGTGAAAGCGTTAACCCTTTGTAATGTGGTAGTGATCGGCTTAACCTTCTGTATTGGGGTAGTGAAAGGGTTAATTACATTTTTGTCTCTGCACAAAACACACAGTACAAGAGCATAACGTGTGGTTATCTGAGAGCAAGATAAACACGATCAAACCAATGTGGCTTCCAATCAGATATCTCCATTGTTCATGGTATTACTCGCGGGATCCCCCACCGAAGGCACAGTGAAAGTCACCACGTCCCGGTTCCCAAAATAATGGAGGGGCATGTCGATAGAATGACTCAGTGGCACAACCCAGCTGCGAGTCTGCTGGCTCCACCGCTTAAAGGCACAATCCAGGATTCACAAAAGAGTAGATAGGACATTTCAGAGCAATATAGGTCTACCGCAATGTTTACAAACATTATAAACATAAACATGCCTTTTACAGCCACAAAATACTAGCAAATACAATTAAGAATACCCACTGTCTATAGTGTTAGTCAGTCAGTATCAAGAGCTCAGTCAACTAGAGAATGAAAGATGTCTCGTGTACGTACAATTTCTGTATTGACTTTTCTTTGGTGGTGGGGCTATCCATTTTGTTTACGTTTGGATTATGGATTGGTCATTTTAGCAGATGCTGTCATCAGGAATGCCATCAGATGTTGTTAAGGGAAATTAATAGCAAAGAATCAAAGCATATCCAAAAACAACAATGAAGTGAAAGCAAGTCTATAAAAGTACAATAATGTTTTACAAGTGATTTACAAGAAGATACAGAGGTAGAAAGTCTGATGTCCTAGACATGTAATTCTGACCAAACCTATTGTATAGTCCCTTACAGCTCTCTGAAGGCACATGAAAAAGATTATGCAGGTCTACTTCCGGTTGCTGCTGAACAAGTACAAGTGCATTGGTTTAGTGCACTTCCTACTTCCGGTTGCTACTGAACGGACGTGTTTGTTGCGGACCTGTTCTCCCAAACTTTCTTGACTGTTTTCCTTTTTACGTTATTTTTTCTTTAAATTTTTTTTTTTTTTAACCATTGATCTTAACTGATCACTGTGACTTTATTGCTTTTATCGTTATATATGCCTATGTTTGTGTACAGCACTTTGAGCTACATGACATGTATGAAAGGTGCTTTATAAATACTTACTTACTTACTTACTTACTTACTTACTTACTTACTTACTTACTTACTTACTTACTTACTTACTTACTTACTTACTTACTTACTTACTTACTTACTTACTTACTACTGTATGCAGGATAGATGTTCGCTTGAGGCTAGTAGTGCACAACACCAAGTCAGCATTGCATTGTTTTGCAAGTGAACTCAAATAGCTTGTTTAATTAATGCAGTACAGTAGACATAACTGCATTATCTCAGTCAAGCTTACTCAACAGCCATAAATTAATGAACAACTAAGTGTTCATTATTGTGGTCACAGTAGATAGGTTATGACAGGCTTTGCAATGGCAGAGTTCCATAAAGTCCCTGATGCGCGAGCGTGTCTATGTTCCCACAGCCCTATGTTTCCTCAGTTTAAAATGGCTGCTATTCATGGAAGCTTGATCCCTGGAAACCGTGGAGGAAAGGTTTTTACTTCCGGTTCCACATTACCCTCCAATCGACCACACATAGGCAAGCATTTGGGGGGGAAACATAAATTGCGCATTGAAAGAAAATGATCATGTAAGGACTACCACATCACAGGGATGTTGCTAGCTAGCTAGCCAACGTTAGCTAGCTGCGCTAACATTAGTTAGTTGCAGGTGCGGTATTGACGTTTGTGTTGCCAAATACAGGACAGTAATAGAAGTCATCCACATTTCAGCCGGCTGCATTGCATCGTGGACTCCTCACGTTACCCATCTGATGTTGGGAGAGACTAAACGCCCTACTCAGGTCTGCATACCCTGTATGCCTTGCGGTCCAACAAAGACAGAGCACCCGTCGGTATGCTTTTAACACATGCGTAGGCTACTACACATGTATGTGCTTACTTAGGATTGATGTTAGTTTGAAGTACTGGATAACTATCAGAATAAGCAGAAAATGCTCATCATATAACTTTTTTACAAGACCAGCTATAGTCCATGGATCGAAAGCTCTGGTTGTGTTTCACCAGATGGTAGGCAAAGGCCCCGGTTTTGGCCTCCTGGAGCTCGTTTTGATTGAATTGATTGAAAACTTTATTAACAGATTGCAGAATGGGTACAATACAGTACAGCTCAATACACACAATTGCTAAGGGGATGCAGACCAGAGAAAGACTTTTGTCTTGTTTACATCAGGGTCCCCCATTTTCAATTCATCAGGATAGTTAGAAAATACTTTCACTTCGGCATGACAGCTAGCTAGCATACTAGTTTCTGTCAGAAAGAGACATAAGTGCATGCCCAAAGCGTCGGAGCAACAGCCTGACAAAATTAATTGACACAAATCAGTGTTGAATCCAGGCCACTCTCCTGTGCAGAGGAGAGGGTTGGACGACGTTCCACTGCATTCCACTGTCAAACTCTCGGAGGCTGTTGACGCACAGGCGTAGAAACAGCTCTGCGTAGGAGTGTGAGAAACGTGGTGCATTGTTGATGTTTCTCTATTGGTTAAAACAGTAACAGCTTTTAAAATGACATTGATTGACATACATACAGACAAATCAGTGTTGATCAGTGTTTTTCTATTGGTTAAAACTGGGACAATTTGGTAGTGAATGTTGAAAACCGGGACATATTCGCATTTTACAGAAGACGTCCATTCGTCCTTCCCAGCGTTCATAATTGGGCACGCTGTTGGAATTGTGTATTCCGATGTGTATTCAGATATTAATATTTTCGCATGGGTCATTTAGTTAGCAATTTCTTAGTTACCGGTAGTTAGTGTCTAGGTCTAGTACAATCACAAAGAGAGTAGTGTGACCATAGTATGCATGTGTTATTAAAAGCATCTCGACAGGTGCCCTGTCTTCGTCGGACCATGAGGCACACTGGTTATGCAGGCCCCAGTAGGGCGAGTAGTCTCTCCCACCCGACTCTCCCACAGCAGCTTTACTCTGCAACAGTTTACAGAACTGAGTTTTTGTTGTGATTTCTAAATGGCATCACTGGCATCGAGCCATTCATAAAATGTACCATGTTTACATCTATACAATGCACCATGTTTACATCACAATGTGAAGATAATGAAGTCTGCCCCTGGCCTCAAGCCAGCAGATGTACTAGCATTTGGATCAAGGGAGCAGCAATAGCAGCAGACCTAGCTTGCCAACCTGCTCTCCTAAGCAAAGAGCAGGTCAGTGTAAGAGTAAGAGGTATTATGGGATGTGGCCAACGCTTATTCTTTATTTATTTCCAAATAATTGGCAGCGTCGCAAATGAATGACCAAACCTGAATATTCTATTTCAATTAGTTGTTTACTGCACCCCCAATGTCGGAGTCATTCTGACAAAGTATAATGCGTTACTGTATTTTTTTCCTGATCAGTGAATTTAATGGTAAATGAGCTTTGGGGTGCTCTGTCTGAGAATACTGGATTAGAAGTGTGTCTGATTGAATGATATGAAGCTCATTACAGAGCTCAGACTCACTGATCCAGGACCAGCTGTCGGTGGATTCAGTTTTCATAGAGAGGCATGGTGCTCATGGGACATACATGGGTTCATACAGTGAACAGTTAACCCTTTCACGACCACACTACCAAAGGGTTAACCCTTTCACTGCGACAATACAGAATGTTAACCCTTTCACTGCCACACGACAAATACGACACACGACGTCTGTAGTGTGGTAGTGAAAGGGTTAACCTTATGTAGTGTGGTAGTGAAAGGGTTAAAGGTGTTGTTTAAGTGTTATTTTTTTGTTAGAATAAGTAGTAAATACTGTAGTTCTACTGTACATTCCAACAGCCATCACTGATATAGACGTGTTTTGTCAGTAACATGGGTCTCTCTGTCCCTCCACTCTGCAGTAAACAGAAAATATATTTTCTGGTATCCCGTTCCCACTTTATCCAATCAGAAGAGATTGGATTGCTTTTTGCTTACTGCACTGGCATATTAGTTTATATTAGTCATATATTTATGATGAATTGAAAATGGGGGACCCTGATGTAAACAAGTCGAAAGTCTTTCTCTGGTCTGCATCCCCTTAACAATTGTATGTATTGAGCTGTACTGTACTGTACCCATTCTGCAATCTGTTAATAAACTTTTCAATCAATCAATCAATCAATCAAAGTTTACTTGTTTCAAGCATACAGTATTTCCTTAAAACTAGGTTTTATTTATAATTTTTGTCAGGCTATTTTTGCAGTGTGGAGTTTCTCCTGAATGGATAAAGTGGGAACAGGATACCTGAAACTTTATTTTCCGTTTACTTTTTTTGTTTTCTGTTTGGCAGAGGGACTGGGAGACCCATATTACTGACCAAACACTTTATAGCAGTGATGGCTGTCACAATGTAGAGCTATCATTTTAACATGTAGACCACTTATTTTAAACAAAGAAATACCACTTACAGCACCTTTAATTACATATTATGATAATAAATTATTAACATTTTATTATTGCATAATAGATTTTGATACATAAAAGTAAGCGTATCTAATGTTGGGTTAAACATCACCTGGAATGTACTAATAATCTATATGCAATGCACAACATGTTCCATTAATTACATTAATTCACCAAGTTTGCAGGCAAATTTAAGCCAAAGTATAATGCTACACCCACTCTCATCATTGCCATAATATTAATATGATTATATTTGCAGCTATACTATTAGCCTAAAGTATTTGCCGCATAATAATTCTGATAAAATCACCTATTGTTTTTTGCAGCATTATCCAGAGTAATAAATCATATTCCGCTGCCTTATTAAACTTGCAATATTAAAAGGAAAGAAGAAAAACAAACAAAAAGGAAGAATTTTCATTATTCAAGAACACATTTTTACCAATCGCTTACAGCCAGAGGAGAGATAACAGCAGTTTATCTTCAGTTTATCAAAAGAAGGGTTGAAAATGGTGGAAAAATCCCACAGAAGCAGAATACTGTATGTGCAAACAAGCTTTGAAATATGATTTTATTTTATTCCTGTATATCAAGTTACGTTTGAATTTCTAGATGTTTTTGTAGTTACAACTGTAATGTCCGAATGTCCAGTGGGTTTTAATGTTTCCATTCAATGCGATCTGTGTGTTTCATGACAATTATGTCTTTTCCTTAACTCCTCTTCCCAGGCCATTCGATATCTTTATATTAATTGCTATTTTTGCCAACTGTATGGCCTTAGCTGTCTATATCCCCTTCCCTCAAGAAGATACCAACTCCACAAACCATGACCTGGTGAGTACTCTTACTACACATTGTAAAGCTGGTGAATGACACCATTTGACTGCTATTATCACGCTGTTGTCCCCCCCATCATATCATTTAGCTCCTGCTAGCTACACTCATACTGATACCATAAATTATACATAAATGGGTTTTATCTGTGTTTTGATTCATCAGTTTTCGTGTGGACTCATGGTGGCCTCATATTGGTAGAGAGGAGCGACAGCTTGCTGATTGGTTTAGGTTATGGGACTGTTCTTTCAAAGGAAATACATAGATGGCTTATAAATCAACATGAGACGTATTTCTGTACTACAGTAAACACAAGCTAGATGTTGCTGTTGTTGTAGTTGGTATTGATGTTGTTGTTGTTTTCTTTTACCTATGGTAGGGTAAACACGCAAACCGATTTCATCTGCATTTCCTTGCCTTATCATGCAGATTTTAGTTTTCCAGCTGTGCCGACACTGAGAAAACACTCTTGACAGCTCTCCTCGTTGGTGCTTTATCATGTCATCCCGTTTTCCCATACAAAGGTTTTTATTCAGCTTTCTATTTTTAGAAAGTCCTCCTCGTCACTGCACCACTCCCGCGTGCACCTTGGGCACTTATGTCTGTGTGATGAATTATGGGTGATGTAGTGTTGTACTAAGCATTGTTTCACAGCTGAGGATGAGCGTGTGCACTCTCTCCCCCCCGACCGCCAGCCGACACACAGTTGAGTTCTCTTACTCGGGCAGAATTTACCTAGTGGTGCTCAATGATTCATGAACAGCTCATATGTCTGCAGACATCAGAATACTTCTCTGAAGCTCCACCTGAGTGCGAGAGGGTGTTAAGGGGAAAGGTTTCTGGCCTTAGACGAGTGAGAGAGCACGTGTCCCTCTGTTTATGAGCCTGCTGCTGAAGCCACACTCTTAACACTTTCAGTGCCCGGCCATTAACATGGGAAACATGGTTAAATGCCAGGACCCACTTCAATGATAGCGTTGTGAACGCATAATTATGGCTATGTGTCTAATCTGCCTGTCGCTTATCAATGATCAATGTTGCAGTCAACATTGTCGAAACGGATTGTTTTTTAATCGGTTCATTTTCGTTTTATAGCATTTTGAAAAGCCCTCGTTTTTCAGGAAAATATATAGATTCCGTAATAAAAGGCATTTACTGGAATATTCTAGCATACACAAAAACGTTGTCATTTTTCGGTCTATTTATGAATAGTTTTCAAATAAACGCTGGATTATCGATAGTATATGTGTACTTATGCACGCTATAGAGGCGGGCTGAAAAATCGATTCTCTCATTTCCTCATCAGCGATCACAGCCACACACACACACACACACGCATAGGGCAAATGCTTATATCTCTGTGAAAACAGCTCTGATTATCCTAAGACTGGTCAAATAAATTCCTTACCTGAGATCAGATGTTATCCAAAAAGATTATTCCAATTCCTGATCGCCATTCCAAATATCGATCACGCTTATTGATTACAGTGTTGGGTCCTGTAAATACATAATCCACGTGTTTTCCGGGCCGGTGAGCACAATCAATCCTTCAGTTGGCTTGAGGGAAAAGTAAAATGAGCAAACTGGCCACCCCAGTAAAAAACTTAAAACCAGATTCTCAAACATAAACATAAAAACGGACAACACGCTCATCACAGACAAGCTGGATGTAGCCAATTACTTAAACATTTTCTTCACAAACATAGCCACAACACTGGTAAACAAACTACCCTCCCACTCAGGGCTTTATGGGGTAGAACACATAGTAGCTTACTACAAAAACCTAGGGGTCCGCAAGGACGACTTCAAGCTGGAAATGGTAACAACAGATGAGGTACTCAATAAACTGAGCGCCCTCCAACCTAACAAGGCCACTGGCCATGACAACATCCCCTCCAAATTCCTCAGAGACTCAGCAGCCGCCATCACCCCAATCATCACACACATAATAAACCTCTCCATAAAACAGGGACACGTCCCCAAGGACTTCAAAATTGCGAGGGTGACCCCTCTGCACAAAAAGGGCAGCAAATTAGACCCAGGCAACTACCGCCCTGTTTCTATTCTCACCTCCATCTCGAAAGTCATGGAAAAAATAGTCTACGAACAGGTCGAAAAGTACCTAGCGGAAAAAAATCGAATCTACGAATTCCAATCTGGCTTCAGAACATCCCACTCCACTGACACATGCCTTCTCTATTTGAATGACCACATCAAACAAGAGGTGGACGCAGGCAAATACTGCGGCATGGTCATGCTGGACCTACAAAAGGCCTTTGACACGGTCAATCACTCCATTCTGATTGACAAGCTAAAAGCAATTGGTTTTGATAGTCTATCAGTGAGCTGGATGCAATCCTACCTTGAGGGGAGGGAACAGATGGTGGAGGTAAACGGTACCCTATCCCCCCCTCTCACAGTGAGCTGTGGTGTTCCACAAGGAAGCATACTAGGACCGCTACTGTTCCTAATTTATGCAAATGACATGTCGTCAGCTTGTGACTGCAACTTGTTCCTGTTTGCGGACGACTCAGCCCTGCTGGTCTCTGACAAGAACAAGTTACAGGTTGAAAAAACCCTCAGCTCGGAACTAGGCAGAATCTGCATATGGCTCGCTGATAACAAACTATCATTACACATGGGCAAAACAGAGTCCATTCTCTTCGGTTCAAATAACAAACTCAGCAAGACCGACGGCTTCTCAGTTACAGTGGGTGACAATATTGTCACAAGGAAAGATGAAATTACCTACCTGGGTTCCATCCTAGAGGCTAATCTCTCCTGTGACAAAATGGCATCCAATGTAATAAAAAAAGTCAACCAACGAACTCGATTCTTGTACCGGATCTCCTCTCTGGTAAACAAGAATACCCTGAAGACTCTGGCAGGAGCACTCATTCAGGGGTACTACGACTATGCTTGCACCTCATGGTACCAAAGCACCTCAAAGGCGCTAAAAACAAAATTACAAACATCTCAAAACAAACTGGTCAGACTACTGCTTGACCTTACTCCTAGAACCCACCTCACCCCTGCCCACTTTGACAACCTAGGATGGCTTAGAGTAGATGACAGAGTACAGCAACTTGCAATGGGCCTGGTCTACAAGATACACTACACGACCAAGGTACCCATGTACATGGCAAAATACTTCCCAAAGGTCAGTGAATACCACGATCACAACACCAGAGGGAGCTCCACAAATCATGTTAAACCCAGATTCGGCTCAAATAAGGGACTAAACACGTTTCGCAATTATGCCACATCAATGTGGAACGCCCTACCCAAAGCTGTAAAGGAATGTGGATCACTACCCACTTTCAAAACCTCTCTCAAGAGACACCTACGGGAGACTGCAATTCAACACTGGCCCCTGTAAATATCCTAACCCAACCCCCTCCAATGTACAGTCATTTACCTAGTATGGTTTTGTCAATAGTCCAATGTACAATTTTGTTTGTTTGTACAGAGTCTCCCCCCCCTCAATGTACAGTTTTGCTTGTTTATACAGTGTGCCCCCCCCCCCCCCCCCAACCACCTCCAATGTAAATTACCCAGTATGGTTGTCAATATCCCAGTGTACCCAACCCCCCCCACCCAACCTCCTCCAATGTACAGTTTCTACGTCAAATGTATATACTCCCTTTTCTTGACTCCTTCTGTATCACAAACAGTACTGTATTTGCAAATCTGGTATGTCATAAATGTATAGATGTAGCAGTACTGACTATCTGTATGTCATGTATGTCATATATGTCCTGATGAATTGAAAATGGGGGACCCTGGTGGAAACAAGACGAAAGTCTTTCTCTGGTCTGCATCCCCTTAACAATTGTGTGTATTGAGCTGTACTGTATTGTACCCATTCTGCAATCTGTTAATAAAGTTTTCAATCAATCAATCAATCAATCAATCCCCCTTCAGCAGTGTAAAGTAATGGGGTGCAGTTACACAGGGAGAGACGATAGGGGGCGGTATCTTCCTAATTGAGCTCAGAGAGACTCTGCAGCACTAACCCGAGGCTTGATTGATGAAATATGAATTCAAATCGCCAATAAAAAAAAAACGACAAACAAACGCTATATAGCGTCGGGGGCACTCAAAGGTCGGCATGAACTAACGACAAAACGCGTCCGTGGCACTCAATGTGTTAAAGGAACACACCAATATTTTGGGAATTTAGCTTATTGTCTTCTCTAGAGAGAGATAATTAAGAAGATAGATACCAGTTTCCTCTCTGTGCGTTCAGTAGAAAGCTATCTGGCTGCACATTAGCCTAGCTTGGCACAATGAATATAAGCGGACAGTGCCGGTTAGCCTGGGCATTGTCCAACTAACACCTCTCCAGAAGGCTAGGCCGCTTTCATTCATTGTGCTAAGCTAGGCTAACATGCAGCCAGATAACATTCTACTGAACGCACAGAGAGGAAACTGGTATCTATCATCTTGTCTCTCTCTCTGGAGAAGATGATAAGCTAATTTCCCAAAATGTTGGCGTGTTCCTTTAATATCCTCTATTTTGTATCTGCTGAAGGAAGCCTTTCCACACAACAACAACCTGCTTTATCAACAGAAATAATTCCACGTTCACGGCTAGCAAGGGCTGTTCACCCTCTCCTCTCGTCATCGAAACAAATCCCACGCTGGGGGGCGGGAACACACTGGAAACAATGGGGTTTATGGGAAATGTTTTTTTTTCTTTTATTATATTTATTCGTTTTCCGTATTCAGTGTCACATTACAAAACACAACACACATAAAACCAGTGCCAATATCATATCTGTTACATCTTGCACTTCTCCCTCCCTCTTAGAGATAAGTTCTCCAACCTATATCACCCTTAAAAGTAAAGATACATGGATACACACTTATACATAATACAGAGAACAATGTATATAGGTATATATAATGGTATATATATATACTCACTAATTCGTAGCTTTAATAGCTTGATTAGATTATATGTACGTCAACCATGGATCCCAAGTCTTATGGAATAGCTGTGGGCTACCTCTCATTGCACATGTTTTCTTCTCCAAAGGAGCGCATGAATCCACCTCATTAACCCATTGATTGGTATTAGGGGGGACCTCTCGAATCCATTCGGATGTGATGCATCTATTGGCAGCTGTAATAGCTAGGTTAACAAACCTAGATTGAAATCTGTCAAGTCCCCCAATATTGTAATGAAGTTATTTCCCTTGATAGAACCTTTCCAAGAATGTCTCAATTTCCAGCCATCACTGCCTAAGTAGGACATAATTTGTTTACTGTAATTATACCAAGGTATCACAACCAAGCTAGCTAGCGTCCCAAGATAGACTAAAGCTTTTCGGTGTTTGAGTGAAACTTTCCCTGGTCTACTTTAGAGAAGTGCGACGTAATACCTCAGAGTTTGACCTCCTGTAGGGTGACCTGAGGGTATTTATTTGCACGGTGGTGGTGGAGTAAAGTAGGTCAGCAGGGATGATACTGTGTGTCTGATACTGTATCTTGTGCTGTCGGGCTTTAACTTTTAGTTTGAAGGGGAGCTGGATGTTTCTGATGCTCTGGATTCAGGCTATTTAAAATAACAGTAGGACCTAACTTAACGGTAACTGGGACACAGTCTGTACCAGGCTAGTGCTGCAGCACCTACATATAACCCAATAGCATCATGCTGATTTTACAATCTTCAGATCAGACGGGACACATTTTGCATGAGGTGCACTGCACTGCCTTGTTTTATTTTATTTCTTTTTTTACTTGGTGCGTTGAGGGCACTGCTCTAAAAATGGGAGGCGCCTTGAGTGGATAAAGAGGCGCTGAGCAGTGCAAAAGAAGCTAGCAAAAAGAAGCTAGCAAAAAGAAGCTAGCAAAAGGAATCCAGCAAAAAGCTTTACTCATATTCATAACTATTACAGAAAGCCACTCCCAGCTGAACCAGGCTTTATGTTGTGTTAAGGGAAACTATTACAGCTGAACCAGGCCTTATGCTGTGTTAATAATAACTATTACAGTTGAACCAGGCGTTATGTTGTGTTAATAATAACTATTACAGCTGAACCAGGCTTTATTGATTGATTGATTGATTGATTGATTGAAAACTTTATTAACAGATTGCAGAATGGGTACAATACAGTACAGCTCAATACAAACAACTGCTAAGAGGATGCAGACCAGAAAAATACTTTTGTCTTGTTTACATAAGGGTCCTCCATTTTCAATTCATCATTATGCTGTGTTAATAATAACCATTATAGCTGAACCAGGCTTTATGTTGTGTTAATGATAACTAGTACAGCTGAACAAGGCTTTATGTTGTGTTAATGATTACCATTACAGCTGAACCAGGCCTTATGCTGTGTTAATGATAACTAGTACAGCTGAACCTGGCCCTATGCTGTGTTAATAATAACTATTACAGTTGAACCAGGCCCTATCCTGTGTTAATGCAACACTTTACTATAGTTTTATTTAATCCCTCCAGGTGTACAATCTCAGAATAATGATGGCTCAAAGGCTGCTGGTCATTGAGAGCTGTATTTAGAATTCTAAGATATAATATTGAGATATTATTACAGACGACTTACACCTGAAAACGTTAAGTTATATATAGGTACGTTGTATATGCTCAGCCTCACTGAACGTGTGGACATAACATAACAGCCCTGTAGTGTTGGGGGATGGTTATACATGTAAATGTCTGTTAATGACGACCCACTGACTGATCACCATCCCTCATGTCTCGGAGTGCTAATGGGCCATTATAGTCCACAGCTCCCTTGTTCTATGCCATTGCTTTTTACATATCAGTACCCTGCTGGTGCAAAGCATACAGATGTTCGCAAATTGAGCCTTTAAGACGAAGAACCATAATGTCAGTTTTTATGTTTTGAAATTTGTAAATTTGAAATGATTCTGTATGGTGTGAATCGTGTGTACATTATCTGCTCAACGACAATAACACTATGTAACAAACCATCAAATACACTCACAGCACACACATCCACACGTACACACTCACTTTAAATAAACAACTCACTGTAGCACCCACTTTACCCACTTTAGACACTAACACACTTTATATGTATTGGTAAAGAGATTTGCACTACAACTCATACCTCATTGCACCTTACCCTAAGTTGTACCTCATCCCATTTCTGCATTGTAATTGCATGTATTGTATTGTAACTCAGTTACTTTTTCTCTATCTGCATTGTATATTGTATATATGTATACTTAACTGAACACTTTTGTTTGGTTTACACTTGTCTACGTACTTGACTTTCTATTTTATACTTATTTTATCTAGCACACTCTCAGGAGCAAAACAGAAAGAAGCATTTCATATAAAAGTATTCCGTATTTTTGTATGACAACTAATAAAGAAACTTGTACCTTTGGCTCAGGTATCACATGTACAACAAGCCATTTGAGTAAATTACAATTCCCATTTGTACATTCCGAGCAGCGCCCTCCGAGCATCCAGAGCACATGGAGTGGTTGAATCTTTACCGTAATGTTACTCAAATGGCTTCAAGCCAAAGATCAAATATTATAAGGAAGCTGTGCCAATGGGATAAAATTGGAACAGTTCCTGTCTCCTGAGTGGGCGGAACATTTGCACAGGCAATATCTGTATCACTGTGAGATCGATGGTCGATGGGGACCAATGGTCTCACACAAGTCTCAAACAAACAAACTTGTTTTGCGCTGGATCTACAGGTCAATTCTGTGTTAAAAAATTTGTGTAACTTGTAAGAGACGGTCCAATATTGACCTTGATTTCTATGGGACAGAACGCATCTTTCACATTCAGTCACAACCAGTGGTGCGTTCCTGAAATCAACTGGGATTGCACGCACCTAATCTACGAATGGAATGTAACACGTATTTAACACACCTGACGACCGGCGCTATTGATATGCAAATAGCGAGTACTTATCTGGGCTTGCACGTAGTGCACCCCCGTCCCATGAAGAATGCATGCCTGGTCACAACCTCTACACCTCTCACTGTGGTGAATGGAACCTGTGCTCACTCTAGTCTCCCAGTGTTGCACCTTTTGTAACTCACATGACACATTCCAGGAAATGAGAACGAGTTGATTCGTCTCCCTCTTGAAATGTCTGGCTTCAGAACATCCCACTCCACTGACACATGCCTTCTCTCACATCAAACAAGAGGTGGACGCAGGCAAATACTGCGGCATGGTCATGCTGGACCTACAAAAGGCCTTCGACACTGTCAATCACTCCATTCTGATTGACAAGCTAAAAGCAATTGGTTTTGATAGTCTATCAGTGAGCTGGATGCAATCCTACCTTGAGGGGAGGGAACAGATGGTGGAGGTAAACGGTACCCTATCCCCCCCCCTCCCAGTGAGCTGTGGTGTTCCACAAGGAAGCATACTAGGACCGCTACTGTTCCTAATTTATGCAAATGACATGTCGTCAGCTTGTGACTGCAACTTGTTCCTGTTTGCGGACGACTCAGCCCTGCTGGTCTCTGACAAGAACAAGTTACAGGTTGAAAAAACCCTCAGCTCGGAACTAGGCAAAATCTGCATATGGCTCGCTGATAACAAACTATCATTACACATGGGCAAAACAGAGTCCATTCTCTTCGGTTCAAATAACAATCACAGCAAGACCGACGGCTTCTCAGTTACAGTGGGTGACAATATTGTCACAAGGAAAGATGAAATTACCTACCTGGGTTCCATCCTAGAGGCTAATCTTTCCTGTGACAAAATGGCATCCAACGTAATAAAAAAAAGTCAACCAACGAACTCGATTCTTGTACCGGATCTCCTCTCTGATAAACAAGAATACCCTGAAGACTCTGGCAGGAGCACTCATTCAAGGGTACTACGACTATGCTTGCACCTCATGGTACCAAAGCACCTCAAAGGCGCTAAAAACTAAATTACAAACATCTCAAAACAAACTGGTCAGACTACTGCTTGACCTTACTCCTAGAACCCACCTCACCCCTGCCCACTTTGACAACCTAGGATGGTTTAGAGTAGACGACAGCACAGCAACTTGCAATGGGCCTGGTCTACAAGATACACTACACGACCAAGGTACCCATGTACATGTCAAAATACTTCCCAAAGGTCAGTGAATACCACGATCACAACACCAGAGGGAGCTCCACAAATCATGTTAAACCCAGATTCGGCTCAAACAAGGGACTAAACACGTTTAGCAATTATGCCACATCAATGTGGAACGCCCTACCCAAAGCTGTAAAGGAATGTGAATCACTACCCACTTTCAAAACCACTCTCAAAGAACACCTACGGGTGACTGCAATTCGAAACTGGCCCCTGTAAATGTCCTAAACCAACCCCCTCCAATGTACAGTAAATTACCTAGTATGGTTTTGTCAATATTATATTCCAATGTACAGTTTTGCTTGTACAGTTGTACAGTGTCCCCCCCCCCCACCCACCCAACCCCACCCAACCTCCTCCAATGTATAGTTCTTACGTCAAATGTATATACTCTCTTTTCTGGACTCTTTTTGTATCACAAACAGTACTGTATTTGCAAATGTCATAAATGTATAGATGTAGCAGTACTGTCTATCTGTATGTCATGTATGTCATATATGTCCTGATGAATTGAAAATGGGGGACCCTGATGTAAACAAGACGAAAGTCTTTCTCTGGTCTGCATCCCCTTAACAATTGTGTGTATTGAGCTGTACTGTATTGTACCCATTCTCCAATCTGTTAATAAAGTTTTCAATCAATCAATCAATCTCTGTTCAAGGCAAGCTAACCAGCTACGCTTGCTAGCAAACCAGCTAGCAAACCAGCTAGCTGCCACTCCACACAGTGAAGATAACGTTCACACCACCACAGCTCACCACATCCCAGACATTATCAGGCTAGCCAGAGAGTTAATTGACACACATGTAAGTAATTTCCCTTTTTGTCATCATATCTACAATCTGAACCTTGTTGTACATCACTCTCTACTGTTTCTCACTTTATTCCAATGGAACTGACCTGCTTTCCCCTGAGACACACAGGAGAGGTGCATATTGTCGCTAGAGTAGACGGGTCCATGCTTTTTGAATGCATTCTGGGGGGTCATTGCAAGTGAATCTCCTAGTGCAGGGGTGGCCAACCCGCGGCTCGCGAGCCGCATGCGGCTCTTTGCCCGTCAATGTGCGGCTCTTCCATCCATAAAAAAAAATAAATTTTTTTTTTTTTTTTTTTTTTTTAATTTTTTTTTTACTTTTTTTTTTTTAATTTTAATTTTTTTTATGTCACTCATTCCATAAGGACGTAGAATAAACATTTACAATTTTTTTTAAATGGTCCATTTGCATGTTCTTGGTATCTGAATCTAGGGACATATATGGATCAGTGTCAGAAATAGTGTGTCTGTTACTAGGCTTGAGTAAATTGTAATGAACCAAAGGAGAATATCAATTCCACAGTATTTAAAATTTTTTTATCTTTGACTGTAAATAACACCATGCTAAAATTGACCAGACCTGAAAAATCTAAGCAAATGAATAAAGGGAAGATGATTAAACAGAAGGTTTTGTAGATACAGTACTGAATTCTGCCATCTTTTTTATAATGTAAATTTCTCCACCATTTTTCATCATATTGCAACACTGTTTTTTGCAAGACATTCACAGAAAGGTAGAGAAACTAACTGCGTTCTGTTTTATGGCAATAACGTTCAGGTTTGTGGGAGATAATCCCAAAAAATAAGAGAAATTAAAAAGTAAATCCAGAAGTCAGATGATTGACAGGGGCTGGTGTGAGCTGGGTAGGGTAGTTTTTCGAAATTTGAAAGCCCTGAGTCTCTTCCTTCAAAAGACTACACTCACTTTTGGCTGTGCCACTTCCTCCTGTCAATATGCGCCGGTTTCCGACTCAATGCCCTGAGATTTCTATAATCTTATATTTCACTAATAACAGTTAAAATAATTGGTAAACAAACATAATGCTGAAAATATACACTTTTACTGTATATCTCGGGCTTAAGAGGTTAACCCTGTGAGGCCCAAATTAAAAAGAAATTAGCAACTTCAGAGGCCAGAGGGTGGGACATATAAACACATTTACTATCAAATAGCATTGTGAGGCTGAACAACAGGACCAATTGACTATACATGTGCTTAAAGGGGAACTATCTTATAAATGGCTTTTTTCAATGTTTACCATTGTTTCTTAGCTATGTGGACTTATATTAATAGGATATATGTCTCTAATTCTCATATTGGCGAATTCTTCCAATTCTCCTCTCACAATATTCACCCTCACTGAACTGAGTCATCTGAAAATGTGCATATCTGTGATGTCAGAGATTTCTCAGCTGCATAATAATGTGGCAGTTGATGTGGCAGTTGGCACCAGGCCACACAGTGGTTGGAGCCCAGCCTCAAAACGGCTTAAGATCTTGAGGTAGAAAAATGCGGTTTTTAGTACTTGATTAGAAATACAAAACAATGCATTTTTTTTGAAAAAAACCTAGGTGTTCCATAGACTCACAGGAATTGTGTAAAAGTGCCCAAATAGTGAAAGAAATAGTAAAATAGTTCCCCTTTAACATTTTTTAAATAAACATTATTTTTTTAAATGGCTAAAAGTGATTTTGTAATTTTGCAACCGTGGGTCTCACAGGGTACTTTTAACCCTGTGAGGCCCAAATAAAAAAGACATTAGCAACTTCAGAGGCCAGAGGGTGAGACCTATAAACACATGAAGGGTGCCGTGACTGAAAAAAAAGGTTGAGAAACGCTGGTATATGGTGTGGCTCTTTGTGGTACCACAGTAATTTTTTTGTGGCTCTTAGTCTCTGACTGGTTGGCCACCCCTGTCCTAGTGTATTTCTATGGCATCCGTATCCATTCACATTCGTTCTTGGTGGATCCTCATTGGTGCACACAAACAAGTTGCATGCTGGGATGAGCCAGGAAGACTGAATGACTCCATCCACGGTTGTGTTGACATGTTTTATGAACGTCATCCATTGTGATGGATGTTGAAGATTAGGCATGTTGTTGTATTTGTCACACGCTAGACTGATGATAATCAGTCAGATTTATCACCAGCGGAGGAAGTCCAGACACCACACACTCCTCACTGCCCCCCCAGCCCACCCCCCTCTATTCTCATATTCCTCCTTTTCTTGCCCCTTCGTCGTCTAATGTTCGTGGATCGCTAAGTGCAGCTTTACAAGGCTTTTCATGCGTCCTGGTGTCGTCGTGGTGACCAGACACAATCACCCTCTTTTTTAGCCGAGTGTGAACAATGGAACGCTCCACCGCCGTATGTAGGGCAGGTGTGCCAGCTTGGCCACAGCTTCACACACACACACACACACACACACACACACACACACACACACACACACACACACACACACACACACACACACACACACACACACACACACACACACACACACACACACACACACACACACACACACACACACACACACACACACACACACATGCACACGCACACGTCCACACACCCACACCCACACTTCTCTCTCGCTCTCACACACAAACACACACACACAGCTTCTCTCTCACACACACACACACACACACACACACACACACACACACACACACACACACACACACACACACACACACACACACACACACAGCTTCTCTCTCACACTCACATACACACACACAGCTACTCACACACACAGCAGGACTATAGGAGAGGAAGGAAAATGCTGATCAGGCAAGGGGCTGTGGAGCGCGGTGCAATCTCACGCTTCTCTACCCAGCAGGTCCAGAGGTGGGCTGAGGAGAGCAGGGTGCTGAGGAGAGCAGGGTGCTGAGGAGAGCAGGGTTCTGAGGAGGGCAGGGTGCTGAGAAGGGCAGGGTGCTAAGGAGGGCAGGGTGCTGAGGAGAGCAGGGTGCTGAGGAGAGCAGGGTTCTGAGGAGGGCAGGGTGCTGAGGAGGGCATGGTGCTGAGGAGGGCAGGGTGCTGAGGAGAGCAGGGTGCTGAGGAGAGCAGGGTGCTGAGGAGGGCAGGGTGCTGAGGAGGGCAGGGTGCTGAGGAGGGCAGGGTGCTGAGGAGAGCAGGGTGCTGAGGAGAGCAGGGTTCTGAGGAGGGCAGGGTTCTGAGGAGGGCATGGTGCTGAGGAGGGCAGGGTGCTGAGGAGGGCAGGGTGCTGAGGAGAGCAGGGTTCTGAGTTGAGAAGGGTTCTGAGGAGAGAAGGGTTCTGAGGAGAGCAGGGTGCTGAGGAGAGCAGGGTTCTGAGGAGAGAAGGGTTCTGAGGAGAGCAGGGTGCTGAGGAGAGCAGGGTGCTGAGGAGAGCAGGGTGCTGAGGAGAGCAGGGTGTTGAGGAGAGCAGGGTGCTGAGGAGGGCAGGGTGTTGAGGAGGGCAGGGTGCTGAGGAGAGCAGGGTGTTGAGGAGAGCAGGGTGTTGAGGAGGGCAGGGTGTTGAGGAGGGCAGGGTGTTGAGGAGGGCAGGGTGTTGAGGAGGGCAGGGTGTTGAGGAGGGCAGGGTGCTGAGGAGGGCAGGGTGCTGAGGAGGGCAGGGTGCTGAGGAGGGCAGGGTGCTGAGGAGGGCAGGGTGCTGAGGAGAGCAGGGTGCTGAGGAGAGCAGGGTGTTGAGGAGAGCAGGGTGCTGAGAAGGGCAGGGTGCTGAGGAGGGCAGGGTGTTGAGGAGAGCAGGGTGCTGAGGAGAGCAGGGTGCTGAGGAGAGCAGGGTGCTGAGGAGAGCAGGATGTTGAGGAGAGCAGGGTGTTGAGGAGAGCAGGATGTTGAGGAGAGCAGGGTGCTGAGGAGAGCAGGGTGTTGAGGAGAGCAGGGTGCTGAGGAGAGCAGGGTGCTGAGGAGGGCAGGGTGTTGAGGAGGGCAGGGTGCTGAGGAGGGCAGGGTGTTGAGGAGAGCAGGGTGTTGAGGAGGGCAGGGTGTTGAGGAGAGCAGGGTGTTGAGGAGAGCAGGGTGTTGAGGAGAGCAGGGTGCTGAGGAGAGCAGGGTGTTGAGGAGGGCAGGGTGTTGAGGAGGGCAGGGTGCTGAGGAGGGCAGGGTGCTGAGGAGAGCAGGGTGTTGAGGAGAGCAGGGTGCTGAGGAGGGCAGGGTGCTGAGGAGAGCAGGGTGTTGAGGAGAGCAGTGTGTTGAGGAGAGCAGGGTGTTGAGGAGAGCAGTGTGTTGAGGAGAGCAGTGTGTTGAGGAGAGCAGTGTGCTGAGGAGGGCAGGGTGTTGAGGAGAGCAGGGTGTTGAGGAGAGCAGTGTGTTGAGGAGAGCAGTGTGCTGAGGAGGGCAGGGTGTTGAGGAGAGCAGGGTGTTGAGGAGGGCAGGGTGTTGAGGAGAGCAGGGTGCTGAGGAGGGCAGGGTGCTGAGGAGAGCAGGGTGTTGAGGAGGGCAGGGTGCTGAGGAGAGCAGGGTGTTGAGGAGAGCAGTGTGTTGAGGAGAGCAGTGTGCTGAGGAGGGCAGGGTGTTGAGGAGAGCAGGGTGTTGAGGAGGGGTATCACAGAGTATCACAGAGTGTAACAGAGTATAACAGAGTATCACAGAGTGTAACAGAGTATCACAGAGTATCACAGAGTGTAACAGAGTATAACAGAGTATCACAGAGTATAACAGAGTGTAACAGAGTGTAACAGAGTATCACAGAGTGTAACATAGTATCACAGAGTATCACAGAGTGTAACAGAGTATAACAGAGTATCACAGAGTGTAACAGAGTATCACAGAGTGTAACAGAGTGTAACAGAGTATCACAGAGTGTAACATAGTATCACAGAGTATCACAGAGTGTAACAGAGTATAACAGAGTGTAACAGAGTATCACAGAGTGTAACAGAGTGTAACAGAGTATCACAGAGTGTAACATAGACTCCTGCTAAATGGAATTGTTGTACTGATTTTAGAGCGGTGTGGCTCCTGGGTCCCTGAGCTTGGAGAAAGAAAGAAAAGAACAGAAAACTCTGCTTAAAGGGTGTGTGTGTGTGTGTGTGTGTGTGTGTGTGTGTGTGTGTGTGTGTGTGTGTGTGTGTGTGTGTGTGTGTGTGTGTGTGTGAAGAGGAGAAATCACTTTGAGTTAACATCACACAGAAAGATACTGCAAGTATAGAGAGAAAGAGAGGGAGGGGGAGGAAGGGGAGAGAGAGAGAGAGAGAGAGAGAGAGAGAGAGAGAGAGAGAGAGATCAACAGACAAGCAGTCTTTGTTGGGGAGTGTTTGTAATGAGGAGGTAAAGGGGTGAACAGTGTTGTAAGCTGTGTTCCCAGGCAGCCTGGCTGCTGCTGCTGCTGCTGCTGCTGCTGCTGCCAGATAAAACAGAGCAATGCTGCAAAGTCATACAGGCCCTGTTGGGTCTGTGTGGGTCTCGTTAGTAAAGCTTGGTTAAATGCAGCAGCTAATTATAAATAGGAAGCTATTTCCTCCTCGGGGCGAAACACAGGGCAAGGATGGAGGGGCTGGGGCGGGGCAGGGGGGGGGGGGCACTACCACCAGGAGGCAGGAGTGAGTAACAGGATGCCGCACACATGATCATGCACAGGGATGCGGGCAGCCACGCACACCCTGTGTGTGTGTGTGAGAGACAGAGACAGAGAGACAGAGAGAGAGAGAGAGAGAGAGACAGAGAGAGAGAGAGAGAGAGAGAGAGAGAGAGAGAGAGAGAGAGAGAGAGAGAGAGAGAGAGAGAGACAACAAACCCTCCTTGCCTCTTCAGATCTCTCCTCTACGGCTCCTTTCATCTGTGTCACACACACACACACACACACACACACACACACACACACACACACACACACACACACACACAGGTCTGCGTCTCTTCCACATGCCACCTTGTCAGGCGGGACACACTGACTCCTCTGCTTTAAGGTCATTTATCTCTAATCTCTTAGTCTCAGCATCACAGGCAGCTCCTACTGAATGCAGCAGAGCAAAAGGAAGGTGCCCCCAAAACAATGACCTTTTCAGGGTGAATATGATTCATAATGTTTTCAGAGAGATCCTGTCTGGCATGGTGATGGTGTTGGCCTCTATGGCTTTGTTATTATTGCATAACACCGGGGAGTAAGGGACAAAAAGGACACAAATATTCAAAGAGTGGGATGGACCAGAGGTGAGCAGGGAGCTGGCAATCAGCGCGGGGGGGGGGGGGGGGGGGGGGCTCAACAGTTCCACTCGGCTAAGTTCACAGGTTAATGATTTGATGCGGACGTGATTCTTGATGTTTGACAGTTTTTTTATTGATTCATTTTGGTCTCATTATTTGGTCCCAAATAAGTCTGGTTCCACCTGTGCTGTGCTGTGGAGCCTTATAGTGCTGTGGAGGGTTATAAGAGTCACATGACATACTTATAGTGCTGTGGAGGGTTATAAGAGTCACATGACATACTTATAGTGCTGTGGAGGGTTATAAGAGTCACATGACAGACTGACAGACTGATGGTGCTGTGGAGGGTTATAAGAGTCACATGACAGACTGACAGACTGATGGTGCTGTGGAGGGTTATAAGAGTCACATACAGTACGAGTTACGTGATAGATTGATGGTGCTGTGAAGTAGGGCTGGGTGATATAATATAAGATATTCCTTTATTGATCCCCTTGGGGAAATTCTGGATCGATTTTGTGATATATTTCGGGATATATCAATATTGTGATAGGAGACTTTGGATATCATAAGATAAGATATTCCTTTATTGATCCCCTTGGGGAAAGTCAGTGTTTCTCTTCCTGGTTTTAAAGGCTGCATTACAGTAAAGTGAATTGCCCATAGACTATTCCAGCTGTTTTGTTATTTGCCTTTCCCCACTTAGTCATTATATCCACATTACTGATGATTATTTATCTATATATAAATATATATATTTATTATTTATTTATTTTAAATTATAAAAATATCATTGTGTAAATATTGCTCAATGAGGGTGTTGTGTGTCACACAAAAACACAGCGCTCAGGTCAATGAGAATCAGGAGAGGGGGGGTGGGGTGGGGGGGGCTCAATGCATTGTCTGGAGTCAAGTGTTTCAGCCTATTTGGATTTCAAGACACATTGACTGAGGAATATGAGATGACGTCTGCTGTCAGCTGAGTGGTGTGCAGTCGAGCTGTGTGTAGTCGAGCTGTGTGCAGTCGAGCTGTGTGTAGTCGAGCTGTGTGTAGTCGAGCTGTGTGTAGTCGAGCTGTGTGCAGTCGAGCTGTGTGTAGTCGAGCTGTGTGTAGTCGAGCTGTGTGCAGTCGAGCTGTGTGTAGTCGAGCTGTGTGTAGTAGAGCTGTGTGTAGTCGAGCTGTGTGCAGTCAAGCTGTGTGTAGTCGAGCTGTGTGCAGTCGAGCTGTGTGTAGTCGAGGTGTGTAGTCAAGCTGTGTGTAGTCGAACTGTGTGTAGTCGAGCTGTGTGCAGTCGAGCTGTGTGTCCTCGCTGCGAGGAGTGTGTTTCACTCCAGTGTGTTATTCCATTCCGAGTAGTTGTGCTTAAGGAGCATGTGTCAGTGTTTTGGCTGTTTAGCAGGGGTGTAGGAGTGTGTTATTGCTCCGTGTGTGCATGTGCTGTCTGTGTGTATGTGTATCTGTGTGTGTGTGTGTGTGTGTGTGTGTGTGTGTATCTGTGTGTGTATCTGTGTGTGTGCTGTCTGTGTGTGTGCTGTCTGTGTGTGTGCGTCTGTGTGTGTGTGTGTGTGTGTGTGTGTGTGTGTGTGTGTGTGTGTGTGTGTGTGTGTGTGTGTGTGTGTGTGTGTGGATGTGTGTGCGTGTGCGCATGCGCATGCTTATGTGTGTGTGTGGCATGAGGCGCAGGCTGTGGGTGTAACTGTGACTGGCGTAGGCAGCAAGTGTCTGGACTGTGGCCTCCCGCGGAGATAACAGGCAGTGTGTGTTTAGTCACTTAACTCAGCTGCTCATTTGTGTCTCGTGCGAGGACTGCACCTGCCCCCTGCTTAATGGGGACTTTTACATCATGAGACAGAGAGAGAGAGAGACGGAGAGTGACAGTGAGTGACAGAGAGAGAGAGTCGTGTACTGTATGTGTGGATGTACACGGAGGTAGTTGCATGTCCATTCTTGCTCGAGCAGGTTAACCGTCTGTAGTGTGGTAGTGAAAGGGTTAACTGTCTGTAGTGTGGTTGTGAAAGGGTTACCCCTTTGCCGCGTGGCAGTGAAAGGGTTAAAGAGGAATATAATTCACCTCCGCTTCAAGCATGGAGTATCCAGCTGTCCCTCTCTGTTATTTGTATCCCTCTCTGGTTGTATGTCAGCTCTGTCACCTGTAACATTTATTTGAATAACAATGGCCTCAATCTACTGTGGCTCATGTGCTCGTCTATTGTTGAGGCCAAGCTGGGTGTACTGATAAGGACCTTTCAGTCTGGATGGATCAACACCTGCCGTGATAACGTGGACAAAATATGGGCTCTTTTTTATATTGTTTTGCTTAAAAGAACATGTGGGTTGTGTTTGTGGAAACTCAAGACTAGCCTGCTTGTCATAATAAATCAAAGGGAAGGATGCTGCTTTTAACCCTTTCACTGCCACACTACAGAAGGTTAACCCTTTCACACTACCACACTACAGACGGAACCGAACACTTTGATGAACATTGTTACTCAGCTGATAGAGTTGTACCCTTCCTGCTGTCTTGTTGTACAAAACTTGCAAGTCGCTTTGGATAAAAGCGTCAGCTAAATGACCAAATGTAAATGTAAATGTAGTGTGTGGTAGTGAAGGGTTAACATTCTGTAGTGTGTTAGTGAAAGGTTTAACCCTTTGTCGTGTGGCAGTGAAAGGTTTAAGGATAAGGCCAGTGTCATCAAATTTTTTATTATCTTATTGGCAACATTAGCATACGAAAGGACCAAAACCTACAGTAGAATGCATTTCTTCTGCTCTCAATACTCTCTTCTCCTTCTCTCAACCAGGAAGCCATATGTTACCATTAGAAAAAATAGAAAAAATCCTAAATCATTAAATACAGCTCACAAACACATATTTCCAGTTTTAAATATTGTAATATATTAATGTATTATTTTATTTGATTACAACAATGGAGTTCTATAACCTCTGGATATGAGATGTTCCTTTATTAATCCCCTTGGGGGAAATGCACGTGTCATAGCAGTGCGGGGGAGGGGGAGGTACAGGCAGGGTAATAGAAGAATAAGAGAATATAGGGAATAATAATCAGATAGAAAATGTAAATAGAGAAAGATAAAATATTAATGAAACACAATGATAACACAATGCGCCAGAGTCCGTGCAGGGTTCAGTACTTGAGAGTCCAACTGTTCTAACGGTTCTCAAATTCTCCAGTCATGTGACACGGTTGTGGACAAAGGACTGACCAAGGTGATGTGTGGTGTGTGGGGAGAGGATGAGTCAATGGCTGAACGTAAATGTAAATGAACGTGCTCCTCATAGAGGGTGGGAGGGGTTTTCCAGGATAGCGTTCAGTGCAAACCGTGTTGAAAAAGAGGACACTGGCTACTACAGACCGGTAAAATTACTGCAGCAGCCTATCACAGACATTGAAGGACCTGAGTCCCTTCAGGAAGAACAGCTTGCTCTGGCTCTTCCTGTAGAGGGCCGCACAGTGGCACAGTGGTTAACACTGTTGCCTCACAGCAAGAAGGTCCTGCGTTTGCATGTTCTACCTGTGTTTGTGTGGGTTTCCTCTGAGTACTCCGGTTTCCTCCCAGACCAAAAGACATGCATGCTGCTAGGACACTTGGAGTTGGTCCCCGGACACCACACTGTGTGGTTGCCCACTGCTCCTAAAATAGTTAGGATGGGTCAAATGCAGAAGGCGGGTTTCTCCAAGGGGATTAATAAAGGTACAACTTAAACATAAACAACTTAGAGGGCTTCTGTGTTGTCTGACCAGTCCAGTTTATTGTTCACACCGATGTTTGCCTGGTATGCAAATGCAGGAGGTCTTCCAGAGCTGGGGCACTGGAACGGTGCTGCCACCTGTCCAGTGCACGCCTTGAGCACCCGGGGGTTGGTGTTGTCTGATCAGCGTTGCCTTGCCAGATACACTTCTGAGGGAAATTATTGTATTTTACAGTATGTAAAATACAGTAAATAACTTTTGATCAAAATATTAACCATTAAATAAAGGTTGTAATCTAAAAAAATATTTAATAAGATTTTTTTTTTTTTTTTTTTTTTTTACAGGATTATGCCATTGCTTAATTGTCTTGAATGCTAACTTACATTGAATTATATGTAAAACTAAAAACACCTAAAATAAACAAAGTTTTCTGTAAATTAATTGCTTTTCCACTTTATTTTTATTTGGGTATTTTACTGTAATTTGACAGTATTTGGCAACCATTGCTGTCAGACATTTACCGTGTTTTCTTTTTATAGGCTGTCTGTAACCCTGATTTGTGTTACACAAAAAATGTGTCCCCCGTAAATAATGACAAATAGGAACTAAAATGACATTGTCCTTAGGCAAAGGGGACGTATCGGTAGACTGATTACAACACCTACTACTAAAAGTGTCACAAAACGATTGAATTATCATGAATGATTAATGAATTATCATACATTATGGGACTTTTGGCATTACTGATCGTACATCGTTCAGAGGGCAAAACGATCGTACAAATACAGCTGGCAGCGCTGTGTCTGGTCCTCTGGCCCTGTTCACGCTGATCTTGGAGAGCTGCCTCCGCACCTGGCTGGTAGTGATGGTCAGGGGTGTGTGGGGGGGGGGGGGGGGGGGGGATACGCTGCTGCTGTCTGGGGCGGGGTGCTTGAAGGACTCGTCTAGTCAAACCTGGTCATTTGCACGCTCCGGGGAGCCCTCAACAGCCGTACCTTGCTGCTTGAAGCCTGTTGTTTTCCCGCCAACCCCCCTCTGGGACTGTTGGCCTGTAGCCTACCTTCAGGTCTGTCCTTATAGCTGTCTTTGGCTGCTCTAAGTTCATTTTGGACAGCCTTGGCCCCCTCTGTGTGCCCCCGACCTTGAAATCCCTCTTTTTCCTGTTCAGCAGGTGGGCTATAATCTGAGGTTGGCTAGATGGATCATACTTGTTAATAGGAGAAATGCATTGTAGGTTTTGGTCTTTTCCCAGGCTATACTGACCATAAGAAAAACATATAATAACCTTATCCTTTAAGATTAAAAAGAATAAACACTAATCTTGAGATTCAGTTTGAAGCACAGTGTGTCTGCCTCCTAATACCCTATATGAGCCAGACTGCAGCCTGAGATGCTACATCTTATCTGTTCCACGTAATCGTCTTTTTACTATCAGGGCCTCTAGCCTGTCCAAGGAACTTTGGCTAGGTAATTCAGTATCATCTTTTAAATCACCTCTTAACCCGCCGAGCCCCATCCTGAGACCCATCCTGTAGACCCATCCTGTAGACCCATCCTGTAGACCCATCCTGAGACCCATCCTGTAGACCCATCCTGAGACCCATCCTGTAGACCCATCCTGAGACCCATCCTGTAGACCCATCCTGAGACCCATCCTGTAGACCCATCCTGTAGACCCATCCTGTAGACCAGGGCTATTCAACTAAATTGTTCAGGGGGCCACATTGTCAGAAACCCAAGGGGCCAGGGGCCGGACTGCCACGGCGCCTCCCCATGCTATGAATATATGTACACCATGGAGAGGTTAGTCCTGGAGCAACTCCGCCCGGTGACCAAACCCCACCTAGACCCACTCCAGTTCGCCTACCAGCCCCGACTGGGGGTAGAGGATGCTGTCATCTACCTGCTGAACCGAGCCTACACTCACCTAGACAAGCCGGGGAGCACTGTGAGAATCATGTTCTTTGACTTCTCCAGTGCTTTCGATACCATAAGGCCTGGGCTACTAGGTGAGAAGTTGGAGGCGATGCAAGTAGAGGCCCCCCTGGTGTCCTGGGTTGTGGACTATCTGACGGGAAGACCACAGTATGTGCGCCTACGGAGCTGTGTGTCAGACAGACTGGTCAGCAACACCGGGGCCCCGCAGGGGACAGTCCTCTCTCCCTTCCTCTTCACTGTCTACACCAACGACTTCCACTATCGGTCAGAGTCCTGCCACCTTCAGAAGTTTTCTGATGACTCTGCGATAGTGGGATGTATAAAGGACGGTGACGAGAGAGAATACCGGGAACTGGTAGTGGACTTTGTCACATGGTGCGACAAAAACCACCTGCAGCTAAATGTGGCGAAGACCAAGGAACTGGTGGTGGAGCTAGGGAGGAGGAGGAGTGCACCGTGACCCCCGTTTCCATCAGGGGAGTTGATGTGGACATGGTCGAGGTGTACAAATACCTCGGTGTGCACATCGACAACAAACTGAACGGGTCAAAACATGCAGAAGCACTATACAAGAAGGGCCAGAGCCGACTCTACTTTCTCAGAAGGCTGAGATCCTTCAATGTCTGTACAAGGATGTTGAGGATGTTTTATGAGTCGGTGGTGGCGGGCGCCTTCTTGTACGCTGTGACCTGCTGGGGCAGCGGACTGAGAGCAGTGGACACAACCAGGCTGGATAAGCTGGTCAGGAAGGCCAGCAGCGTGGTTGGGGTTGAGCTGGACTCTCTAGCGAGGGTGGCGGAGAGGAGGAGCCTCGCTAAGCTCCAGGCCATCAGGGAAAACCCCACCCATCCACTATACACAGACTTGGCTGACAGGAGGAGCATGTTCAGTGCTAGGCTCACACTACCCAAATGCAGCACTGAACGGCACAGGAAGTCCTTCATTCCAACAGCCATCAGACTATATAATGCATCACTGTGCCTCACTGCATCACTGAGCACAGAGTGGCAGCTCAATAGTGGCAGGAGGACGCGACTAGCGGCCTCCAGGCTCCACAACAGGGGGCAGCGACGGCTGCCAGACATTGATCTAAGTCTTATTGGAACCCAAGGAGGACAATACACTACCTAAAGCATACTGCACCTAGTTACACTGAATACTGGAATATATAGTTCATATTTCATTTAGATAGATTTAGATTTAAATTATAATTATAATTATATTGACCAAATTGTTTACCCCATGCTCAGTATGCTCAGTATATTCGTACTGTATTTATTTCTGTATATATTACTTCATTTCATTTTATCCTATTTTATTTTACTCTACTCTTATCCTAGGCAACTTGATTTGATTTGTGTTATTATTCTAATTTGTGACCTGTCCTGTCTAAATGTTTAAATGTTGAGCGATTTGCAGTGTCTAATTTCCCACGGGATAATAAAAGTATTTCTATTCTATTCATCTATTCTATTCTATTCTTGACACAACACGCAACCACATTTTCACAACTTTTATTTAACTACATTGCAAAAGTAGTATACTTTTAAAAAAAAGTGCTTCATTTATGTGCCACATCTGCAACATCTCCTGCAAAAAGTGCTTCATTTATGACTGTGCAACAACTGCAACATATCCAACATACATTTATAGTGCAGCTGAGCTTATGAAAAAGTGCTTCATGTCTGTGCAACAACAGCAAATCACAGCATCTTATTAGCACTTATTGTCCACTCTTAACTCTCAAACATCAGGGGGGGTGGGGGGCAGATAGGCCTAGCCTA
Organism: Notolepis coatsorum; assembly: GCF_963971535.1. Classification (NCBI taxonomy): domain Eukaryota; kingdom Metazoa; phylum Chordata; class Actinopteri; order Aulopiformes; family Paralepididae; genus Notolepis; species Notolepis coatsorum. The sequence goes on from NC_140170.1 coordinate 74,383,296, forward strand.
CATACACACATCTAATGAGAGAGATTGCACTTCTTTGACTGGGCAATGGCAGAGAAAGAGGGTTCATAGGAAGTGAGGGCTACTTGCAAACAGTGATGCAAATGCTCATTTGTCAAGGAGGCACGGTTGCTTGTTTTAATGGCATTCATGTGAGAGAAACTGGATTCACAGGTGTATGTTGAGCCAAACATTGTTAGCACAGATATTGCCAGCGTTTTTATTTTGGGGAATGTGTTGACATGAATACACTTTATCCAAAATGTTGTGGTGGATTCATTCTCAAGTGCCTGCTTCAGAGCAGATGATGCTTGCATGTCAATTATTTCAAGTTGCAGGAGACCTTCATCAATGTGAAGTGATGCAAGGAACTCTTGTCCTTTTGTGGAAATAGCAGCTACATTGGCAAATGGGTTGCTCACAAAATGCATCAATTCTCTGGGCATGTCAAATTCATCAAATCGACTTGCAAAGTTTTCCCTCAATTTATCAATGAAATCTGTCATTAATTGAGTGACTTTTGGCTCAATTGTGCGTGTGAACGTTGACATGAAAAGGTGAAACCGTAAAAAAGTGAGACCACCTTCCAGGGTGGAATTCCTAGAAACCTTTGCGCTATCATCTAAACTGTCAAACCGCATAAAACGATGACGAAAGGGTTGTCAAGGCTCTCGTTCAAGTTTCTTTAATAGTTGTCATACAGAAGTACAGAATACTTTTATACAAAATGCTTCTTACTGTTACGCTCCAGAGACTGTGCAAGACAAGATAAGTATGAAATAAAATAACATAGTATAGCATGTAAATTAGAAGTAAAAAAATGAGGTCACAGTGTTCAGTATAGACATATGTACAATGTTCGATGCAGAATAGACGTAACTGAGTTACCATATAATATACAATATACTATGCAGTGTACTAATATACAATACTATATAGTGCAAGGAAGAAATGGGATGAGGTGCAATTTAGGTACAATTTACAGTGGGTGTACGAGTTGTAGTGCAAATCCTTTATCAATAAATATAAAGTGTGTTTGTGTGATCTAAACTGTGGAGAGTGGGTGCTGCAGTGTGTTGTTTGTTTAAGTGAGTGTGTGCGTGTGGGTGTGTGTGCATTTGATGGTTGTTGCATAGTGTTTATTGTTCGTTTAGCAGCCTGATGGCCTGGGGATAGAAGCTTCTTCTGAGTCTTTCTGTGCTCGCCTTAAGACTCCGGTATCGCTTGCCTGACCGCAGCAGTTCAAAGAGGCAGTTGTTCGGGTGGCTGGAGTCCTTGATGATTCTCTTAGCCTTCCCCCTGCACCGCTTGTTGTAAATGTTCTGGAGGGTGGGAAGCCCCCCTCCAATTGTGCGTTCGGCTGAACGTGTCACTCTTTGTAGTCTGCTACGGTCTTGTGCAGTGCTATTCCCAAACCAGGAGGTGATGTTGCCAGTCAGGATGCTCTCTATTGTACATGAGTAGAAGTTCCTAAGGATCTTCTGACTGACTTGGAACTTCCTTAGGCGCCTGAGGAAGTAGAGGCGTTGTCGTGCCTTCTTCACAACACTGTCAATGTGTGTGGTCCATGTCAAGTCCTCGGATATGTGGGCTCCGAGGTACTTGAAACTGTTCACTCTCTCAACCGGTGCCCCGTCGATGCTGAGGGGGCTGTAGTCCTTGACCCCCGACCTCCTGAAGTCCACAATCATCTCTTTTGTTTTGCTGACGTTCAGGGAGAGGCAGTTCTCCTGACACCACTGTGACAGATTCTCTACCTCTTCCAGGTAGGCCCTCTCGTCGTTGGCAGAGATCAGGCCCACCACTACTGTGTCATCAGCAAATTTGATGATTGTGTTGTTGTTCCGCTGTGCCACGCAGTCATGTGTGTACAGGGAGTAGAGGAGGGGGCTCAGAACACAGCCCTGGGGGGCCCCTATGTTGGATGAGGAGGTGCAGTTGCCTGCTCTTACCACCTGGGGTCTGCCCGTCAGGAAGTCCAAGACCCACTGGCAGAGGTCATAGTTCAAGCCCAGGTCCCTGAGCTTGGCTATGAGTTTGGAGGGGACTATGGTATTGAATGCTGAGCTGTTGTCGATGAACAGCATTCTCACATAGTTCCCCTGCCTCTTGTCCAGGTGTGATGCTGCTGTGTGCAGCACATGGGCTATGGCGTCCTCCGTGGACCTGTTGGGGCGATATGCAAATTTCAGGGGGTCCAGGTTGATGGGGAGGGAGGAAGGAGGGAGGAACAGATGTAGCCCTTCACTAGCTTCTCAAAGCACTTCATGGCTATGGAGGTGAGGGCTACAGGGCGGTAGTCGTTGAGGCAAGCGGGCATAGATTTTTTGGGTACAGGGATGATGGTGGACTTCTTCAGACAGGTGGGGATGACAGCCTGTTCCAAGGACAGGTTGAAGATGTCAGTGAATATCGGGGCCAGTTGGTCGGCACAGACTTTTAGGACGCGGCCGGGGATGCCGTCCGGTCCTGCTGCCTTCCTGATATTCACTTTTTTAAAGGTCCGCCTCACCTCATGCTCTGTTACCCTGAACACTGATTCTCCATCAGCAGACCCCCCCCCCCCCCCCCCCCCCCCATTGCCGTGGTTTGTAGGCTGGTGTTGTTATTCACAGCCTCAAACCTCGCATAGAAGGAATTGAGATCATTTGCTAAGGAGATGTCACTGTTCAGTTTGAGGGAGGTGCCTTTGTAGTCTGTCATTGTTCTGAGGCCCTGCCACATACCTCTAGAGTCAGCCCTGTAACGCCGTTTTGCCTCTATTACTGCTCTCCTGACGTTGTATCTTGCCGTCTTGTGTTCTTCCATGTTGCCTGTCACCAGCCCGGTGTTGTAGGCTGATGTGCGCACTTTCAGAGCCTCACGGACGGATTTATCTACCCAGGGATTTTGATTTGGGTATATTCTAATTGTGGTAGAGGGGATTGTTTCTTCTACCAGAGTACAGACAAAGTCAAGCACCGTTTCAGTGTATTCGTTAATATTGGCTGTGTTATCACGGAATACACTCCAGTCTGTGCATTCAAGCGCAGCTTGGAGTGTCTCCTCTGACGTCACGGTCCAACGCTTAACCTCTCGCGATACTACCGGCGTTCGCTTGAGACTTTGTTTATACTTTGGCAAAAGAAAGATGGCGGCGTGATCGGACTTACCGAATGGACTAAGAGCCTGTGACTTGTACCCATTCTTAAATTGCGAGTATACATGGTCTAATATGTTCTCGCCTCTGGTGGGACAGGTCACATGCTGATAGAAATTCGGCAACACCTTTTTAAGACGCGCGCTGTTGAAATCGCCCAGAACCAAAATGGCAGCGTCAACGCTAGCTATCTGTAGTTTGTTTACCTCGTCGTGTAACTTTGAAAGTGCGGCCCCAGTGTTCGCGTGTGGTGGGATATATACTCCGATCATGATGATGGACGTTAACTCCCTCGGGAGAAAGAAGGGAAGTGTGTTATGAGACAGGCTGACAGACGTGTACACGTACGGTGATGTCGGATATGATATCTATTAACCATTGCTGCCTGGGCAGCGCAAACACTAATAAAGACCGTGCTGGAATATGACTGCCTTTTTCCGTTTTGTTTGATTAATACCCAGGGATTAAAGTTCTCCTCAATTTTATTCCAAATCGCGACGGATTTTCCGTCAATTTTCTACCTGCTGCATATGATTTCTAGAGGCATACAATCTATTTTGATGTCAGTATTGGGTAGCCTATATAAACAATAATACGAGAGCATATACAAGAACAATGAATCTCACTGCCATGTATGATGTAGCCTGCCTATGTGATCAATACATGAACTTGAATTCCATCATGTTTGTGTGCGGGAGCTTACAAGGCTGTTGTCACAATGGGTGGTACAGTAATAACAGTCTACACAATATCACGATGGACCATGCCATGTAGCCTATGTTCTAGTATGACATGATCTGTGACGACAAATGTTCTAGAATGTTTGATTATCATCATACTCTGACAGCATGCCTATGATCAATAAAAACGCGAACTTGAATCCCATCATCATATTTACATAGTCTGTCCACTATCTTTATTACTTTGTTATTCCCCCCCCCCCATCTATGTAAAGCGACCTTGCATGGGTCTCTTGAAAGGCGCTATGTAAAATGAAGCTATTATTATTATTGTTGTTGTTATTATTATTATCATGTCTGTGTGCTGAGCTCAGTGAAGTTTCAACGGAGCGAGGTAATCTATTCTAATCAACAAATTGAAGTAGAAAGCATTCCGTTGTGGCCAATCTTATTTGGAAACATGACACAAAATAATAGTATGTTTTATTTGAAACAATATTTAATGGCGTTTGGAGGTGGGTGTTCTGCTTCTGCCCCCCCGTGCCAAACAAGCAAGCCAACCTCTTGTTCCCGCATGAGCCCGTTATAATTACACTACTGTCGCTATTTTACAGTCCTCGATATCATCGCGGTCGGACCAGTATACCTTTATATCATATCATATTCATATCATAGTTTACTCTATCAGCCTACCAGCATGTAATACGTTCTTTGTTAGAACTCAACTCGTTATTATTTTGCGCATAGATTGCAGAAATACGGGAACGTTTTGATTTAGGCTTTGACACAGAATACAAGTCATGATATCACCCACACGATATATGCTCTGTGTCCAGAGCATGTATGCTTTTCATTCATGTAAGACACATTTATTGCAAGGGTTTTGTATACACATACACTCAACAAATAACCTCTGTCTGTTCTCGTTGCAATGCGTTTATATCGTGGGTGTTCATATGACTTGTATTCTGCTTACAGCTTCGGGGTTCCACTTATTACGTTTAACAATGGCAAAGCCTTTTAAATATAATCAAAACGTTACCGTATTTCTGCAATATATGCGCAAAATAATAACGAGTTGAGTTACGCGGAGCGCAGTCAGTGCTTATTTCCGCGTTGTAAAAATATTCTACCACCGGGCGCCAACTACGCATGGTCCGACCTGTGCTTAAATATACGCACAAAGTCAAGCACAAGTTCAAATAGATAAATCCCACACTTTGCTTAGAAATTATCGTACGCACGGCTTAAGCACATATCTGTGCGTACGTCAAGTTGATAAATGAGGGCCCAGGTCTGGGGAGCAGTGGTTAGACAAGTTGCGTACTGCTTAAATCACAGGCATGCGCCAGTAGCCTAGAAGCGTAAACAAAGCATCATGTCTGATTCTATCCATGGCGATCACCTGAAGGCTACATTGGCAGTACTTTTAAATACACAAGAATCTGTCCCGCGGCTATCACAACTATTAGTGACTGGACCCACTGTCTGTGAGTGACTCTGCTTTGGTCCAATCACATTCCCCACCCACAGTCTGCGAATCAGAGGCAGAGTAGGGCGGGTCTTCACAGCACGTCATGTGACATATGCGCCAATCGTGTGACAGCGGGGCTCCGTTGTCTCGAGTCGTTACTGCCTCGTCTGCACGGAGAATTCCATCCCAAAACACTAGTCTAAACGCAAAATTAAAAGTGAGACCGCAAGACAACTTTTGCGGTTTCTGTTCAGACTCTCTCCGTCTAAACGTAGCCTGAGACCCATCCTATAGTATAGACCCATCCTGAGACCCATCCTGAGACCCATCCTGTAGACCCATCCTGAGACCCATACTGAGACCCATCCTGTAGACCAAGGGTCAGCAACCTTTTTGACATGGAGTGCCTGTTTGAAATATAGTTGTAACTAGTGTGCCTCAACAATATTCCATGCATCGTAAATATTTTTTCTCATAATCAGGTATTTTTAATGATAATTTTTACATTATTACATCATTATCGTTATTATTAACAATATTATTATGATGGTTGTATCAACCCTAAATCTGAGTTGGGGGGGGGGGGGGAATGCAATGCAGACAAACAGCTGCATACAGTGCGACCATTTCACTCACATTTGCCCATTCATTTTTGGACACATCACACACCATCGGTGTGTGTACTGTACGTGGGCTGTCATAGCTCCACCTACAGGCCTAATGGAGAACACCAGGAGAACACCAGGATGTGAATGGAGGGTGAATGTGAGGTATATCGTGTAAATAAGTTTTGATTGATCGCAAGACTACACTGTAAAAAATATATAATAATAAGTTACCAGAACTTAAAAATATTGAGTTCAGTTACTGTGCATTAAGGTTTTCAGTTTTCAATCCATAATAATCCAGAAAAATAAGTACACAACCACATTATTTCAACCTAATAAAACTATGTTTATTGTCATTGTTTTAAGAACACAAGTTGACTTGGTAATACTCACATTTTGAGTAAAGAATATGGCTTTTAACATGTGCAATGTTCAATGAAATAGAAAAATAAATAATAAAATTAGTTGATTAATCCCACTGGTCACAATGGTGACCGTAATAATGTTTTTGTTATAAGGCTCTACAAATGTTACTGAATGATGTAGCAATGTATTTCCAGCTAAATTGAAATAATAAACAAATAAAGGGTCTCAATTAAATATGTGGTAGTAAAAAGAACCTGTGGGAGGATTTCAACAAGATAAATGTGACAACAGTGCAAAATATTTCACTATAATATTTCAAAGCAAAAAAAAATAAGTATAATTTTTTTTTTTTAATACTGCTGCCCCCTGTGCCTATGCAAATGCCCCCGCGTGCCTATGCAGGCACGCGTGCCTAAGGTTGCCTACCCCTGCTGTAGACCCATCCTGAGACCCATCCTGTAGACCCATCCTGTAGACCCATCCTGTAGACCCATCCTGAGACCCATCCTGTAGACCCATCCTGAGACCCATCCTGTAGACCCATCCTGAGACCCATCCTGAGACCCATCCTGTAGACCCATCCTGAGACCCATCCTGAGACCCATCCTGTAGACCCATCCTGAGACCCATCCTGTAGTGTAGACCCATCCTAAGACCCATACTGAGCCCCAAGCATGTAGACCCATCCTGAGACCCATCCTGAGACCCATCCTGTAGACCCATCCTGAGACCCATCCTGAGACCCATCCTGTAGACCCATCCTGAGACCCATCCTGAGACCCATCCATTGATTTTTTCCCCCTTATTTTTTCCCTTGCCAATGCACAAGCCCACTGTCACCTACCCACGACCCCACTTTGGGTCGCAACCCGTAGTTTGAGAACCGCTGCTGTAGACCCACCCTGTAGACCCATTCTTCTCTTTCTTTAGGGGTAGCAGGCCAACATAAGTGGTATAATATAATCTGAAAGCTGGGAACCCGAAGATTAATTTGTGCTGCAGCTCAGCAGGTTTTTCTAGTCATAAATCTGTAATAAACATTGCATTTTCATTAGGCACCCGTTACAATTTATTAAAGTTTAGAGTGTATGAGGTCTTAGAACATTATGATGGAAGCAGTGTTCATTTTGGCAGCTGGTTTAGTCATAGTAATTTAAATCTTTAGTTTAGTTTTTTAGTTTTATCTAAAGTTTTAGTGAAATTGTATTCAAATGCATTTTTATAATTTTTTGTCGATTTAGATTTTTTTTAATGAAATCATTATGTTAATCTTTCATCAAGCACACAGATGATTTTAGATGCGCTTCACTCCTTAAGGTTTTCTTCTTAAGAACTTCCAACTAGAGTCTAAACTGCATGCATTTAATGATACAGGGTTTTGATTGATTGAGAACTTTATTAACAGATTGCAGAATGGGTACAATACAGTATAGCTCAATACTAACAACTGCTAAGAGGATGAAGACCAGAAAAAAGACTTTTGTCTTGTTTACATCAGGGTCCTCCACTTTCAATTCATCAAGACATTTATGACATACAAGACATACAAACCGAAGGGCACTAGGATGCTGCGGTCACCGTAATATCCAGAAAGGTGGAATCAAGTTGGAGCTACGTGCAGCGCGCTAGAATCGGTTTGTGGCACGTAAAGCCCCCAAGGAGCATCAATCCACTCATGCTTCTTAAAAACGACTGTCGCCTGATTAAATAACAGCAGGTTCCCTGACGAGGCACCTTGTTTACTTATCATGAACGGGCAAAAGGCACGTCGCTTCTCCAGCTCAGGTGTAGGAAATGCCAAACGAAGGAGAATGTTCACTGAACTCAACTGGATCTCAGAAATATCCAGATGGTCTATTTTCTTTTCTGCCGCTCTTATTTTGCGGGATGCATTTTCCTGTCATGGTTTAGAATCACTCTCAACCCGTTCAAGGGTAAGATAGGCTACATGCCTATTTATGAATACAGAAGCATTCTGAATGATCACCTGCACCTTCGGACAAGTGGCTCAGATATTTTACTTGTCCGAAAGCTAAACTTACTTGTCCGAAATGTACTTGTGAAAATAAAGGCCTATTAAAAAATCTCTAAAACAGACAAGAGATTTGGACAATTATTATGATTTAATAACTTAAACACAGTATGTGTGCATTTGTGTGTGTGGGGTATATACGTTATGATCAGTCCTCCAGCTCATCTTCACTCCCCATCAGCACCAGCTCATCTTTCTCATCTCCCCTCTCTCTTGACGACCAGGGGTTAAACCCTGGTCTACGCCTATAGTTGTATAGTTGTTATTACGGTATAGTTGTTATTACGGTATAGTTGTTATTTCCATAAATAACACCATTCAAATAAATAATTGTATTTTTATTTGAAATAATTTCTTTTAACAATAGGCACATTAGATCAACAGGTAACAACAAAACAACCAACTTTTATTAAACATTCTGATATTTTCGCAGGTTTCGTGCCACTGTCAGTGTCAACTAAGCGAGCACTCAGAAGACGCTCGCCGTTTGTCCGGGACAAGTAATATTGACGTACAGAGATTGAGAGTTTCCAGTGTGACACTGTGAGACAGGCACTTTCTGATCAGATGGAATAATGTTACTATTCGTTTGGGGAATATATATATATAATATTATTTTTTTTACTTGTCCAGTCGGACAAGTTAAATTGTATTATGCTTGTCCGACCATTTCTTTTATTTGTCCCGGACAATAGGACAAGCCTTAATGTCAAGCCCTGTGGTGTAGTATTTGCCTCCTGGTGGGAGTGATCTTCCCCCGACGTGACAATACAGCCAGCCACAGCTCACCAGTGGTCATTGAATGAATGATCGTTTTAGATATCTGTCTCTAGGTTGTGGTTCTAAAGGTTCATGAGGCTGTGATTATCCTAGAGGTCACAATAGGTAATTTTATACAGTGAGGCCAATAAAAAAATATATGGGGACCAGCATCATCACACATACATACATACATACATACATACATACATACATACATACATACATACATACATACATACATACATACATACATACATACATACATACATACATACATACATACATACATACATACATACATACATACATCGCCAATACAATTGGGCTCATTGAATCCACAAGAGTCTCAGCTTTACAGTCTTATCCCAGTATTCAGAAAATTCAAATACGCCATTTTTAGAATAGGTGTAGGATTTCTTTTTTTTTAATGTGTACTGCATGTGATTAGCATAAAGTGGGTCTGTAAAGGGGACCCATCAAACCCATTTTCATTTACAGTAGATATCTTGAGGTCAGAGGTCAAGGGGCCCCATTGAAAATGGCCATGGCAGTTTTTCCCTCGCCAAAGTTTTGCCTAACTTTGGAGCATTATGTAACCCCCCCCCCCCATCCCTGACAAGCTAGCATGACAAGGTTGTCACCAATAGATACCTTCGTTTCAGGTACTGTACCACTACCTTTGATTTTATTCTTATCACATGCAAATTGCTTTAACTACACTGTCACATAGAGCCTACTGCTTTTTCATACATTCAGCGTTCTGCTGGCTTTCATCACATTGGACTTAAAGGTGCTGTATGTGGTACTTCCTTTGTTAAATACTATAATCTCTACATTCTGACAGCCTCATCTACGTTTTATGGTATCCCTTCCCACTTTATCCAATCAGGAGAGAGAACCCTAGATATTTGTACTCATTTCAAGAAATCTTGCCAAGCCAAATTATCTCTCCTTATTGGATAAAGTGGGAACAGGATTCCAGACAATATATTTTGTGTTCACTGCAGAGTGGAGGGACGGGAGACCTTGACCAAACAAGGCCGTATCGGGGATGGCTGTCAGAATGTAGAGCTATCATTTGAACAAGGAAATACCACTTGCAGCACCTTTAATAGTAAATGTGACTCAGTAACAGGCCTGGACTGCTTGTTAGAACACCATCTTCATGCTTTTACTGCTGTATATCTAAGTTAATTCTAGCTGGATTATCATGTGAGCCTGGTCTCTCTCAGCTTTTCATTGATGTAGCGTTTCTATTCAATTCAACTAACGGCTTCTCAAAGGCCACCACTGGTCCATGACAGAAGACACTTCCGCTATCGTCTCACAGCCCTGAGCTCCAGGCATTAATAAGCCATGCAGCTTTCAGGCAGTGAGTCACTACAGTTTCAACAGAGAACACACATGTATGGGCCAATGTGTGACATGGAGGTTAACATTTCAAAGTAGTTTAATAAAAAGAATAAGCAAAAGTCACGCTGTTAGCTGGGACCAAGTAGCTGAATGAATGAATTAATGAATGAAAACATTATTATAGATTGCAGATACAAGCTACTAGCTAGTCTGTCTGTCTGTTTCATGGGTCGGTCGGTCGTGCCAAAATGGTAAATGGTAAATGGTGCATTTATATAACGCTTTTATCCAAAGCGCTTTACAATTTGTTCCTCACATTTTACCCATTCACTCACACATTCACACACCGACGGCAGAATCAACCATTTAAGGTGCCAACCTGCTCATCGGGAGCAGTTAGGGGTTAAGTGTCTTGCTCAAGGACACTTCAACGAGTTGCCCGGGAGGAGCGGAAATCGAACCGGGAACCTTCGGATTACCAGACGACTGCTCTACCTCCTGAGCCACTAAACAGGGACGTGACATTTGCCACAATGATAGATATTATCACACCAATTGGCCAGATGGTGCTATTATAATAAAAGATCCTTTAAAGTCTGATTGACACAAGATTTACCCACCTATCACATATCCACCCATCCTTAATCTACAATTTTGCAGATTAAGGATGTAAACCATATTGGATTTTGCACCATTCCAGATTTTTGGTAAATCACTTTTTTGTCCAAGAAAATGTCTCAAAACTTGCTGTGTAGCACCAACATCTTTAATTTTGTAATTCACAAAATTCTCCAAACCATTCGACCGCGGCCACACCCTATTGCAGTCCTATTTGCACCGAAAATGACGCATTATTATGAATCCCACAAGGAATCTATAAAAGAAGGAAGGGACGGGTCATTACGTTACTGTGGCCCTGTTCAGACCTCTCCAGCCTCCCTCTCTCTACTGGAGCACAGATTCAGATTTTTTCATTGTCACAGCTTTTTGTGTACATACTTTTGGAAAAACAAGAGATGCTTGTTTTTCCCGGCTCCCCAACCGTAGTAGATTTGTAAACAACAATACACAATGATCTATACAAATTATACAATAAAAGGTATATGTTTTTTTACAAGGTAAAATACAAAGTAAGTAGCAGCTGTAAGTAGACCGCTACTATTCCTAATTTATGCAAATGACATGTCGTCAGCTTGTGACTGCAACTTGTTCCTGTTTGCGGACGACTCAGCCCTGCTGGTCTCTGACAAGAACAAGTTACAGGTTGAAAAAGCCCTCAGCTCGGAACTAGGCAAAATCTGCATATGGCTCGCCGACAACAAACTATCATTACACATGGGCAAAACAGAGTCCATTCTCTTCGGTTCAAATAACAAACTCAGCAAGACCGACGGCTTCTCGGTTACAGTGGGTGACAATATTATCACAAGGAAAGATGAAATTACCTACCTGGGTTCCATCCTAGAGGCTAATCTTTCCTGTGACAAAATGGCATCCAATGTAATCAAAAAAGTCAACCAACGAACGCGATTCTTGTACCGGATCTCCTCTCTGGTAAACAAGAATACCCTGAAGACTCTAGCGGGAGCACTCATTCAAGGGTACTACGACTATGCTTGCACCTCATGGTACCAAAGCACCTCAAAGGCACTAAAAAACAAATTACAAACATCTCAAAACAAGCTAGTCAGACTACTACTTGACCTGACTCCTAGAACCCACCTCACCCCTGCCCACTTTGACAACCTAGGATGGCTTAGAGTAGACGACAGAGTACAGCAACTTGCAATGGGCCTGGTCTACAAGATACACTACGCGACCAAGGTACCCATGTACATGTCAAAATACTTCCCAAAGGTCAGTGAATACCACGATCACAACACCAGAGGGAGCTCCACAAATCATGTAAAACCCAGATTTGGCTCAAACAAGGGACTAAACACGTTTCGCAATTATGCCACATCAATGTGGAACGCCCTGCCTAAAGCTGTAAAGGAATGTGAATCACTACCCACCTTCAAAAACACTCTCAAAAAACACCTACGTGAGACTGCAATTCGAAACTGGCCCCCACAAATGTCCTAACCTAGTTGTACAGTAAATGACCAAGTAAGGCTTTGTCAATATTCCAATGTACAGTGTAAAATGTGTGTGTGTCCCCTACCCAACCCCCCCCCCCCCCCCCCCCCACCTCCAATGTACAGCCCTCACCCAACCCACCCAACCCCACCCCACCCAACCAACTTCCTCCAATGTACAGTTTCTATGCCAAATGTATATACACTCCTTTTCTGGACACTTTTGTATCACAAACAGTACTGTATTTGCAAATCTGATATGTCATAAATGTATAGATGTAGCAGTACTGTCTATCTGTATGTCATATATGTTATGATGAATTGAAAATGGGGGACCCTGATGTAAACAAGACGAAAGTCTTTCTCTGGTCTGCATCCCCTTAACAATTGTATGTATTGAGCTGTACTGTACTGTACCCATTCTGCAATCTGTTAATAAACTTTTCAATCAATCAATCAATCAATCTGTGTGTGCGTGTAATAAGATAAGATAAGATAAGATAAGATGATCCTTTATTAATCCCCTTGGGGAAATTCGGGTGTCAAAGCAGCATGGGTGGGATACAGGGGGGGGGATACAGAGCTTCACAGTCCTATGCAGTCCAGTATCTATATACACTATAGATACAATTTAAAATATAAAATATAAATACAAAAATACAAGTACAACATAATGTAAAAAAGTACAAAATACAAGATAGTCCAGTGATATGAGTCTCTAGTTCTCAAGTCCCGAGTTGGTAATAATAAGTGTGCTTGTGTGGTGTGTAAGCCACTTAAGGTGCTTTTGTGTATATGCTCAGCTAGAGGATAACATTCTGCTAGCCAGCCTTATCATCGCGAAGGTCTTCTACTGTGGGAAAACAATGAATATAATCTGACAGAATGTTTGTTAAAGTAGTTAGCTACCTAACTAGACACTTCATTGTCTCTCAGTGAGAATTGTCTCAGCAATTCTCGCCAAAAGAGAGGTGCCTAAGCAATCTACTTCTGGGTTAATCATGAATCATGAATGAATGAGACTGCCATGACTTAGCATTCTGCTCCAGGCAAGCTAATCTCTAGGTTTCTCATCCAGCAGGCACTGCAGAAAGTAAACATCTCCCTCCATCTTCTCCCTACTCTCTGCTCTAAATTATACATAGCTGGGAATTGATGAAAATGCCACATGAACTCATCCATCTTCTCCTGTTACTGGTGATCGAAAACTCTAGTTTCTCACCCTGACACATACACAGTAGTGTTATTATTACACGTGAATGGTCTTTAATTAAGAAAATGACTTGCATGAATTCAAGTGTAATTATGAGTACATGATAAAATAAACATGTAATAATAAACACACACGCACACTTGATCGATTTATGTCCACATACACTACAAAAAGGCAAGCAATAGACATAAACATTGGAAAATCTGTCAGATAGTCAGAGACCTTTTCATTACACATGCACACAATTCACATTCCCTATAACACCAGAGCTGCTCACCATATCTCGCTAGATGTTCCCCCGTGTTAACACTTCCTTTGGTCAAACCTCCTTCCAATTTGCTGCTCCCAGCAGTTGGAACGAGATGCAAAAGGACAAATAGAAAATTAACAAATTGATCCCCCTCACTACTTTTAAATTAAGGACTCTATCACAGAGTTGTTTACACACACACCTGCAACTGTCACTCAGTCTTTTAACTGTGATTTGTCTGTCCTGCTTCATGTATTACATACCTTTATAATTCTATCTGGTTGTTTGTTTGATGTGTGTTTTAATGATTTCCCTTACCTCTACCTCTCTTTTCTATTTTATTTTATTTCCCTGTTTCCCCCTTCCCCTTTGTCCTCTTGCCAGGCTGTCATTGTAAATAAGAATTTGTTCTTAATTGACCTGCCTGGTAAAATAAAGGTTCAATAAAAAATGAAATAAGAATTAACATTCAAGCTGGTACATCAACACAATTAGGCAGATAGCACAATAATAGAGATGCTTCAAGAACACTAATCTGCAGTATAAACTAGGCAGAGGAACCCATAATAATAATAATAATAATTTAATAAATAATTTAGGACCTGCTCAGAGGTCATCAATCGGCACACATGCGATGCATGCATGCAATTCGTATCTGTGATTAACCCATCCCGTCGTCCTTCCCCCCCAAGGGCAGCCGGGAGCAGACAGGCGTCAACGTGAGCCGCGCCAGGGGACCAATCCAAGTGCTCCTGTCCGTCTTCGTCAAGGACACCACAGCGTTAGCGATCTATTGTTGTGCATGTTTTTCCATTCGGTTTATCTTATCTGGGGGGAAACCCTTGCGAGCACGGGGAGAACATGCAAACTCCACACAGAAAGGCCTGGGAGATAACCCACCTGGGTAACTGGCATCATGGAAACCTGGTCCCCAAGCGGGAATCGAACCCTGGACCTTCTTGCTGTGAGGCGACAGTGTTAACCACTACACCACCGTGCCGCTAACCCAGCAGTAGATTGCTTATCTATTGGTCTTATCTATCTGTGAAAATTGCTGAGACAATTTAGAGACAATGGAGTGGCTAGTTCATCATCATCATCATCATCATCATCATCATCATCATCATCATCATCATCATCATCATCATCATCATCATCATCATCATCATCATACCTTTATTTATGCAAAAATAATTGAGGTTGCGCTTATTTCTAGTGAAGACAAGTTATAGTTAAAATAAACAAGACAAGATGAACTCATTCTGCGCCATCGCTTAATGCACCAGAGGGCTCTAGTACGCCATCGCTTTAATCAATGGGGAGACTGCGAGATTTGCGAGTGCTTAAAATATATCTTATATTATAGCTATGGGTCTAATACACCCGTCGATTGTCAGTGAGTTGCTTCCAGTCAACATGCACAAAACTGATAGTTTTTTCATCAGTACATTTTCGTTTTATACCGTTTTGAATATGAGTATAGTTTTGGTGATTCTTAGTAATCCCAGGAAAAGACGCGATAATAGCCCTTTAGTGGAATACACTAAACACGTTGTAATTTTCCGCGTGATTATCGAATCTTCCTGAAATCAACGCTAGATTATTATTATTATCCTTCCTCATGCAAGAATGAAATGGCTCTCGTGGCGCGGGGCTCCCCCCGCCACCTCCTGCACCCAACGGCACACAGCCACGCACACACACACAGACAGCTTTGATCGCGGTAGAAAGAAATATCAGATCAACGCAAGATTTTATATATAGTGTTCTTACCTTGTCTCTGATGTAATGCAAAAGAAATAATCCAATTATCTGATCGCCATTCCAAATACTGCTCGTGGAGGTCCGTCCCACATTACCGAGCGTTACACATGAACGGGCGGGCGGGGTTAGTGTACCATGCCATCGTTGTAAAGGCCTGCCTCGTCTGAGTATTTAAACCCCGCCCACGCGGCTCAGATCGGCCCTGAAAAGAAACTACACCATTTCGAATAGAGTGCAATACCGGCTGGAAGGCGTAGGCGGCGGTATTTGCCCTTTTGCGAGCTCAGACCCATTCCCAATGATAATATCAGGCTGGATGGATGAAAATTTATGGATATAGCTAATAAAAGAAATAACGATTAAAACCCGAGTTTTCTCGTGATTGGCGCTGTACGGTTGGCGAGTTAACCCGACTTTTCTTGTGACTGGCGTTGAATGAGTTAAAAGTAGTAACACAACAAGATAAAAAATAAAGCTAAAAACAAACTATTTTAACAAACCGATTATATTAATTGATTTCCCATCGTAGAAGACCTTAGCGACAATAAGGCTAGCTAGCATAACGTTAGCCTCTAGCTCCAGCAGAGGGAGACCAGAGTTGGGGAGCGTCTCAGCCAATCACAGCCCGGCATCGGAGGCCACTCGGCAGTTTGTTGCGCTACGGGGGCGGAGTCTCTCCCAGAGATGCAGTGGGATTCATAATAACGCAAACATGACACACCTGTTTTCTCCATGATAAGAAAGAGTTTTGTCTCACTCAGCCATATGGTGGGCGCTATTCACAAAGATCACATGAAAGAGGCATGAAATTTACCACACTGATAGATAATGGTGTGCCAATGCTTCACAACAAATATCAAACCAGTCAGCCAGATGGTGGCGCTATAATCCAAAGTAAAAATACAACTATGATAAGACACAACTTGTACATTGTGCATCCGATTTTTGTTAGTATTGAGCTGTACTGTATTGTACCCATTCTGCAATCTGTTAATAAAGTTTTCAATCGATTGATACCTGGTACACATTTCAACTTAACCGCTACATAACTGCATAAAGGTAATGTCACACAGTAACAGTAAGAAGGTTTCCTGTGGCCAGATTAGTCACAGCGTATCACAAATGACGTGCTTGTTAGATCATTGCAGATGGCAGCTGTATTATGCATGCATACTTGACACATATGTGAACATGCATGTGCACATACACACGAAGCAAATGTACTTTGATTTAACCACGTATATAAAACCCAGGGACAGCATTACAGGCAACAGTGTAAACACTGAACAAAGAGAGATTGGCAGAATTTGCCTTTAAGTGTCTAAGCTCGAGTGTGTGTAGACACAATATGCGGCAAACAGGTGCATTTGTTTACACCGTGTGTGTGCGTGTGTGTGTGTGTGTGTAAACATGTGTGTATGTAAGTGAGTGTGCCTGTGTGTGAGAGAGACAGAGAATGTGTGTGTATGTGTGTAACTGAGTGTGTATGTGTGTATGTAAGTGAGTGTGTCTGTGTGTGAAAGAGAGATAGAGACAGAGAATGTGTGTGTGTGCGTGTTTACATGTGTGTATATGTAACGGTTGTGACATCGTCACTTTAAACTTAGATGCCCCGAGGGAGTTTCGAACCCGGGTCTCCCATGCCGCGGGCAACAGCACAGACCGCTATACCAAGAAGTGAACTCACTGCTTTGTAACGTGTCTATGTGTCATTTGACGATGAGAGTGAGTTTACTTTAACCCATAGTACCGCTACTCGCCGCAGTCTCTTCACAACATCTGAAGTCCTTTGTGACTGCGCTTCGCGGTACCATCCGTGTCACCTCAAACTTCGATGCCCCGAGTGGGAGTCGAACCCCGGTCTCCCACACCGCGGGCAGCAACACAGACCGCTATACCAAGAGGTGAATTCACTACTTCGCAACGTGTCTATCTGTCTTTTTGAGGATGTGACAGTGAGTTTAACCCATAGCACCGCTACTCACCCCAGCCCTTCTTGACTGCGCTTCACGATACCATCCGTTACATATATATAGTTTCTTTGTGACCCGCTCAACCAGTGCAGTGTTCTCATAATGGAATAATGGATTCATCTTCACCAGAACAGCAAGATGTCTCTTTATTCCACACTGACAGCTCAGCAGCAGTGGTTGTTGTTGTTGTCATGTCAAGGACCACGGCTGTCAAAACATATCTAGACAATGAAGCTGAATTAGACAAAGGCTTGACGATCTAGCTAATGAGATCTGCCCCTTCATATCACTTCACCACTCAGATCACCTCCGCAGAGCAGCTACTCTGGACCCGCTGACAGATGGCTGTTTGGTTACAGGACATGCTTTCTAGTAGACTACTGACCTCATTAAGGCTGAATTATACATCCAATTCATATTCATATTGCCAGGGATGTAGCGGATAAATCCACCTAGACTCAGCTTCACCCACCCGTTTAATTTGTGAAATCCAGTTTACCCACATTTTTTAAGCTGACATAAAATCTTTATGATTAAATTCATAGTGTGTAGATTATAGTAAGTAGTATATGATTGTTTATTTATTCTTTATTTAAACTCGGGAGTCATTGAGAGAGACCCTCATTTTCAATGGTGCAGAGTGTACACAGCATTACATGTAACAGGACACACACAATCAATAACAATAGATCAATCATAAATACATAGTCAGAAAGAAATAATAATAATACAGTTCATAAGCAAGAACAATTAGCAGAAACAACTACATGTTGATGGTGGGCGGTTATTGATAAAAAAATATCTAAAACGTCCAAAAGAAACAAGAGTGCTTAGTTCTAGGTCACGTGTAATAGAGTAACGAACAAAGTAAGGCTTTACAATTTCCAAAATAGTAATTATATTACAGTTACATTGTTGCCAGAATGTAATGTGTTTTTTTGTCCTCCTACAAGGTTAGATTATGTTTATACGCGGCCCTCGGTAGATTACATGTGTGCGAGAGATAACATTACGTGTTCAATAGCTGTCTGTTGTAAACTGTGTTGGGAGAGTTTGCAACCGCGAAAAAATACTGAATGTAATTTGATGAAGTATCTATTCTGGCAGCACGACAATGTGAAACTTGACTCATAAAAAACACAGACCGCTGACAGCCTCTACCAGAGCCAGTGATGGATGTTAAACAAGGGGGCGAACACCACAAGTGAGTGGAGAAGGTCTGAGGACGTCGCTGGGTATCTCATCGAGTAGATCTTAGTGTACCTATTCACAAAGAACAACGTCAAGCTGCCAACAGAGAACGATGTTCGCTGGAGAGAGAGAGAGAGAGAGAGAGAGAGAGAGAGAGAGAGAGAAGGAGAGAGAGAGAGAGAGAGAGAAAGAGAGAGAGAGAGAGAGAGAGAGAGAGAGAGAGAGAGAGAGAGAGAGAGAGAGAGAGAGAGAGAATATGGGGCGATGGAAGCTATTTGAAGGAAGAGGGCAGTACTATGCATTCACTCACCACAGTCAATGTAATATATATATATTATTTTTACCAGTCACGATGGCCGTCAAGATTTATATTTATATCGGCTCTCGCTTCTGGAGCTCTGCCGGACGCGACCCACTCGCAATATGATATATAGCGACAGTACAGTATATAGCCGATAATATGATATATAGCTACAGGTATATAGCTTATATATATACAGTCAATATTACCCAGGGTAGGTTAACTGAGCAGGGATTCTCTTTTTCCCTGCTTCATAGACTTCATAGATTCTGCACATCCACACCTGGAGCTGCCCAGACAGTACAGCACAAGATGGTAATAAATCAGTTTGATTTGTCAAGCCGCCCACCGGGAGTTGAACCGGTGACCTTCCCGGGTCACAAACCCCCTTCTCTAACCTTAAGGCCACCGCTGTCCATATGGTGCAGTCCTAAACCTCTATCATCCACCGTTAAACTAGTCAGTTGCCACGATTGTTTGAAGCCAAGCTACCTCCTACTAATGACATATATTGATTTATTCAGCATATTGATGAAGATAAGAGACAACCTCATCCGTTGTGCTGCAACAGTTATTTATTGATTGTGTAGTGATATGTGGTAAATGTCTTGTAACAACAGATGTTTACAGAGTTGTGTATTGATTGTGTAGTAATATGTGGTAAACATCCTGTAACAACAGATGTTTACAGGTATTGATTTGTTCTTTATTAAACATCCCCATGGTAGCTGCTGTTACTTTGTTTTCCTTGCAGGAGAATGACACCCACAACAACCTGCCTGGCTCCACAAGTCTACACACACACACACACACACACACACACACACACACACACACGCATGCACACACACACACACACCACACACACACACACACACACACACACACACACACACACACACACACACACACACACACACACACACACACACACACACACATACACACACACACACACACACACACACACACACACACACACACACACACACACACACACACACACACACACACACGCATGCACAATATACAGACACATGCATAACATACACACACATGCACATATACACATACACACACATGCACACAAAGTGTGAGGACTGTTGTTTCACTTAAGAATGAACCTATCTTATATACAGTGCATGCAGTGTGTTCATTGTGATGCTGTTGCTAGCTTACAGTGCTTTAATGAGCATTGTATTCAACGATAAGAGTGTTGGACGGATGCAGTTTGATGTTATAATGAGAAAGGTTCTCACTATAACGAGAAAAGATCATGATATAATGAAAGAAGTTCTCACTATAACGAGAAAAGATCTTGATATAATGAGAAAAGATCTTGATATAATGAGAACAGATCTTGATATAAAAGAGATAAAGATCTTGATGTAATGGGATAAAGATCTTGATATAACGAGATAAAGCTCTTGATATAACGAGATAAAGATCTTGATATAACGAGATAAAGATCTTGATATAATGAGAAAATATCTTGATATAACGAGATAAAGATCTTGATATAATGAGAAAATATCTTGATATAACGAGATAAAGATCTTGATATAATGAGAAAATATCTGTAGACAAGACTACATATTTATCTTGTTTATATTGAGATCTGTATAGGCATAAAACAGGCATAATTAGTTTGCTTCCATACTATCATACTACAGGTAAGCAGCACATTTTAGTCGTTGCATACTGTGAATGGATCAATGGACTAGCTACTATTCCAATGTCAGTGAATGTTCTCTCAAACAAGAGATTTGGCTGTACAGTATGTGCAAGTATAGTATTTTGTGTTAGATATAGAGACAGTACATCTATATCTACAGGGTGTAAAAATAGTTTATGTTGTCGAGATGCATTTGTGCTAAGCTAGGTTAGCTTGCAGCCGGATAGCTTTCTACTGAACGCACAGAGAGGAAATTGGTATCTATCTTCTTGTCTGACTCTGGAGAAGACTGTAAGTGCATTTCCCATAATGTTGGCATGTTCCTTTAAGAACTGGACATGAAATGACTGAAAGTTGATATGCGTTTCTTTATTTGGTCCAATTATAAACATAGTGCTAATGACTGAATGAATAGTATTACTGAATCAATTAGTCCCTGTCTCTAATGTACTGTATAGTATAGTATATATTTTACATTTAGTTTTTAAAGGGTTACACATTTTTGATGGTCTTTATGCTTTTTTTCTGATGCCTAAGGATCATAGGACTTTTAGAACACAGTCCTGTATCAGATTATACAGTTATTAAGTCTACAATATAATAAATGTATATGTAAACAAACTAAAAAAGTCTCTCTCATTGCATATATCTATATATAACAATTTTATTCAGACTTGGGTCTTTTTGACAGTAGGAGACATCTTTTCAGATAAAAGAAAAGTTATACTATGGAAGCTGAAACATATGACAACCTTGAATCTAAAGATGAAAAAGGATCATTTGTATCCATTAATTCCAGGCTGCATTATACTTAGCATTTACAGTTACTTATTTAGACAATATTTAGCAGGCAGCACAAAATATGGTGAGAGACACGACATGAAAAACAAAGCTATATGGTTATCATTCCGATGTGAAAGCAAATGTAATTCAAACCGATTTAGCAGATTTTGCAGTTTGTTCTTGCCCAGCTCTTCTGCAGTGCAGACGGGTGAAAATGACAAAAAATATGTTTTTATCAAGGGTTTATTTGTATCCCTTAATTCCAGGCTGCATTTATAAAAGAGAAACTGTTATAGTCCTCATTGAGGACTATAAGACTCCTCATTTCACCATGGGTCTGAGAGAGAGAGAGAGAGAGAGAGAGAGAAGAGAGAGAGAGAGAGAGAGAGAGAGAGAGAGAGAGAGAGAGGGAGAGAGAGAAGAGAGAGAAGAGAGAGAGGAGAGAGAGAGGAGAGAGAGAGAGAGACAGAGAGAGAGAGGCGGGCTACGTTCAGACTGCAGGCAAATGTGGCCCAAATCAGATTTTCTTGCACATACAGTATGTGACTCAGATCTGTTTTTTTCACGACAGTGTGAACAGCACAAAATCACATCAAATCTCATCTTTTCTATTCTGATTTGGGCCACTTTCATGTGTTTGTCATAAATCAGATACAGGTCAGATACAGTTCAGGAGCGTTCACGACACGTTCACGACTGAAATGTGATATTGGCCACATAAAAAAGACAAACAAAAAATTATAATAATGTGAACAGCCAAACAAAAACATTTTAGAGAGAGAGAGAGATTGTTGGTTTGCAGCTAGAGTCTGTCCTGCACTAAGGAGAGAGAGAGAGAACGCTCTGACTATGTTATAGAGGGCAGCCTGAATAGGCTCAGAAAATTACTAATGCATCAATTTCTGGCAAAAGGAATCAACTATTGATCATTTTGTTCATGTCATAATTTGCCTCTGAGCCGTAGAGCCAGGTCTAAGAGGCGCACGCTGCTCCAAACACAAACCTGGTGCACTTATCAGACCTGGCCCATTATCAGACCTGGCCCATTATCAGACCTGGCCCATTATCATAGAGATGCAAGACTGAATTGGCTTCAATGGATACCAGCAGCATTGTGATTTCGCATACCTCTACATACATACACTGACTGTATACTTTATTTCAAACATGGATCTGGCAACATACAACACTCATCAGGGGCCATTATGACACAGGCTGCACTCTCCAACCTACTTACATTCTGCACACAAACCTGCAGGAGGAGGCACTGAAGGAGCTGTAAATGCCGGCTTCTCTAACCCCCCACCCCACCCCGCCGGCACGCCTGGGTGGCAATGACTGATCTATACAGACAGGAGAGAAGGAAGGGAGAGAAAGAGAGGGAGCATGGGGGAGGGAGATAACACAAGTCAGAGGAGAGAGAGCGAGAGAGGAGGCAGGGGGGAGGGGGAGAGGGAGAGGGAAAGCGCTAGAGAGAGACAGAGGAGAAATAGAAATATAGCATGGGAGAGAGAGAGACGGGAGAGAGAGAGAGGGAGAGGTGAGAAGCCTGCTCATTCAGACCCAGAATGCCTTCACAAAAGTCACTTTCACAGTCACAAATCATCTGTCACAGAGAGATACGTTTTCAACCACAATAGAGGTTAATGTTATCCTGCTTTTTTGCTGCTAACATTGACGCATTGTCACCCTTGGAGTCCTAAGGGTG
>NC_140170.1:74406842-74446383 GCF_963971535.1 Notolepis coatsorum
CCACCGAGCGGGGAGATTAAACACGCCCTCAGGGTGTGTGTGAAGAGAGAGAGAGAGAGAGAGAGGAGGGGGGAGAGAGAGAGAGAGAGTGTGAACGATTATATGTTTTGTCGACTTTGTGTATTATGATATAAAGTGATTTTATGGCTATACCTGCACAGTGTGTGTGTGTCATGTGTATGTGACGTGTGTGTGCGTGTGTTTGACGTGTATGTGACGTGTGTGTGACGTGTGTGTGATGTGTATGTGACGTGTATGTGACGTGTATGTGACGTGTGTTGACGTGTGTGTGCATACCAGGGTTTCCGCTTGAAATAATGTATGCCGGTCCATGTGAAGATTTCATTGTCCGGACAAATGGGTGAGATTCGGGTCAAATATTATCTGTTTATTGAGCTTATTGTAATGTTATACCCGATAATACTTATATACTTAAGTAATACTTACTTAATACTTATTGTCAATCAAAACAGTCACAGTTACCATTTGTAATAATTAACATCACATTACCTCCACTATGTCTGCACTGTTCAGGTCCATGCAGCACAACTCAGTTAGCCAACTTCAGCGCGTCCATCCATATCAATAGTATTAACCCTTTCTCTGCCACGCTTATATCCATCCTTATACCATCCTCTGCCAGCGTCATTGCTCGCCATGCTTAATCTGCCAATGACGTCGTACAGCGTCTTTGAGATCAATATTTCAAAAATCTGTCATGCAATCATATTTCACCCACGGAGACTTGAGACTTGCTGTTGATCTCCTCTCAACTCTCCAACGGTTCAAGACCGCCATCTGGTGGTCGATCGGCGAATCGCCAAAACCGGAAGTGAGCGGCAGGAAGTGGTGCTCACCCATATTTCGTCCGGCCACTCGCTATCGCTAGCGGGACTCCAGCTTGATACAGTGGATAGCGATCCGTTGCCAATAACTCGATAAACAACATGATTTGGACGTATATAGTATTATACAACCTGGAACTGGACCAACTAGATCGACATCCCATAATAGCGAACTTTCTGCTCCACGCTGATCGCCCAACGCTACGAGGAAGCTGCGGTGAGTTTCAGCGTGTTTGATTATTATTATACATACACACTGCTCCGATCAACATATCACCCATACTAAATAAATGATTTAACGTCGGCCACGGACTTATAAACCCCCCCCCCCCCCCCCCTCCGGTCACCAGCAGATGATGAGGCATGACGTGTAGGACCTTGTACAATTGAAATTTTTTATCTGACGTCAATCGATATCAAACTACATTTGATGATCTAATCAAAAATTTAAATACTCTATAATATAAAGTAAAGTACAAGTACCTCGAAATTGTACTTAAGTACAGTACTAGAGTATAAATACTTAGTTACTTTCCACCACTGTCTGTCTCCACTCATTGAATGGCAAATTTCTTGAGAAAAAAGTGTTTTGGTGCAGCCAGGATGGCTTGAGTATTTTGGTCCAACAGCTAGCCACAACTTACATGGCTGAGATTCATATCACGCCATGAATCTATCAATACAGAACGTATTAATTAATGTTGCGTTTCTTTTTCAAATGTAGCCAAGAGTAAAGACCTTAACCCTGTCAAAACAGCAGTCAAAGTGTATATTTTCAACACTACGTTTGTTTACCAATGATTTTAAGTGTTATTAGTGAAATATGAGTTTATAGAAATCTCAGTGCATTGAGTCGGAAACCGGCGCATATTAACAGGAGGAAGTGGCACAGCCAAAAGTGAGTGTAGTCTTTTGAAAGAAGAGACGCATGGCTTTCGATGGCTACACTACCCAGCTATCTATCAAACTTTGAGCCGTCTGACTTGAAATAATTTGTCTATGTCATTTTCGGGATCATATCTCATGGGTCGAACAAACCTGAATGTTATTGCCATACAATAGAACGTAGTTTGTTTCTTTACCTTTCTGTGAGCGTCTTGAAAAAAACTGCGGCTCAATCAGATAAAAAATGGAGGAGCAATTTACATTACAAAAAAATAACTGTACTTACAGTAGATTTCATTCATGGTTTTTGCTGCCCTGTCAGGGCACTAAATCCAGATTGAACTCTGCCATTGGAAATAGGAGATTTGGCCCAATCCATAGATGTGTGAGTTGGCCATAATAAGGTCTGATATTCTATATTCTATATTCATATTTCAAATTGCATGTGTCCGGATGGCAAAATTCAGTACTGTATTTACAAAAAAAACTGTAAATCATCTGCCCTTTATTCATTTCATTAGATTTTTGTACACTTAATCTCAAGAAGGTGCTGAATGAGGTCAGCAGCAATTTATTTTCACAAGTAATAGACACAATATTTCTGACACTGGGAATACATTCCCTGGGGTCCATAGATGTCCCTAGATACCAAGAACATGCAAATGGCCCTTGTAGAAGTGGAGCAATCTTCCATTTATTTAGGCACTAGCGGACTGGCCATCGGGAGCACCGGGAGTTTTCCTGGTGGCCTGGCAGACTGGCAAATGCTTTTTTTTATTTTTAAATTTGTTTGTTTGTGCCCGCAGTCAGGCCACTGAACTCTGAAGCAGGCCAGGTCGGTATACATGTTTCTATTTGTGCATATATAAGTTCAGGCAAGCAGGCAGGAATGCGTGATTTTTTTTCGTAGCCGCAGTTTGCGAAGACACTCTCTGATTGGCTAGCCCGCGTACAGCGAAGACCCTCTCTGATTGGTTTAGCTCCGAAGGGCTCTTCCGCCTTGTACATAATATTCTCTGCTTCGAAGTGGTTATGCCAATCTCAAACAAGCCTATTAATTTAAATCATGATGAGATCAACTGCCGAAACCCGGGAGATATGAACGTTTTGGATAGCTCTAGAATGGGTGAAGACGAACGTCGGACTAAAATTGAAAGAATGAGACGAAAGCGGGGCGCAATCAGAGGTGTTACTACACAAGTTTTGAATCAGATGGACATTGAAATTGACGTGGAAACTCCGGATGTTGATCACTTGATCACTTTATTGGATGTACTGCTGGGAGTTAAAGAAGACAGTTTGTTGGAACCTGACTCTGAAATAGAACAGCTATAAGTCTGATGGATGATTTGGATGCTGATATTGAAGCCGCGGAGATGTAAGGAACACGTCATTATGTTGAACTGACGGCAGCAGCGCGAGGGTGAGTGATACTATAATGAATCTACTAGATCACAGAGAGCGCCAGTGAAGTAGAGAAATGTAATGTAACTGCACCGGTAAACTTCTATAAAGGACACTTTCGTATTATAACCCGACATTTGGACAATCCATTATTTGGAAAGTAGTTATTCTACACTTTGGTGTAGTGTATACAACTTGTATGGTCCGTTTTGTGACAGGGTTGCTGTCCATGGTGCTGAAGGTCGCATTTATACTAGTGTATACAGCCTCTACAGTGCCACCACGTGATACAACGCAGCGTCAAATTCCCGGTAGGAATTATGGTCCCAGTCCGCGACTGTATGTAGGTATGTATTTTTGGGCACATTTTCTGAAAATATGGCTAGGGTTTAAGAGGTTAAGCCTTGTGCATGCCTAGCAATGGTGGAACTCACTGGGCTTGGTCCTTAAATGATACATCATGTTTAAAGCCATATAATTTTAACTGTTTACTATTTTTAAAACATTTTTCTACCCATGATTAACAGTAATAGCATAATCTCAATATATCTCTCAACATATTACTCATATTTATGAATTATAACCACTCAAACCTGTGTTTGTTTGATAGAATGTGTTTTTTCATAGAAAAAACCGGATAAATGTTGTTTTTGACCATATTTCCCATATTTTTTTTTGATAAATAACATTTAGAAATATCTCGACGAATTACCTCTGAATACGAATCAAAAAAAATATTAAAGATTCGATGACTAGTTCGGCCAGAAACGGCGTTGAGGCGAAACGTTACTAAGCGCTCAACTTACCCAAAACTGTTGCGGGGTGTTTCATGTTGTTCTGTGGCAGAAATATTGGACACGCCTCGCTGTTGGGAATAGAACCAGACTTGCTCCGTGCGTGCCACTTCCTCGTTGGCGCCCGCCGGCGATGGGGGGCTTGTATTTCGGCGTATGGCGCTCTGTCGACTGCGCGGCCCGGTTCGTATCTGGTTCTGTCTCCGAAAATCCACTGGTTGAAAATGCCGTTTTAACATTGGCGCGGACGGAGAGTAGAAAAAGGGACTAAGGGTAAACAAGGCACTAAATCTGTAACTATTTTTCTAGAGTGTTTCATGTTATAAGCTTTTCACACAATGAACATATATGTAAAAGTAAGATATTTACCCAATTTCATGAAATAATAATAAACACAGACACCGCTGTGCTCACACACACACTCAAAATATTTCAAAAAAGTAGAAAAAGGGACCAATAGTCTATGACTGTTATGTGAAGTAGGCAACATGATGTTGACACAATTTGGAAATGCACAAACATGAACCATTGGGTCTCATTCTCCAACATTTTCCAAAGACTTCTCTTAGGGCAACCATCTTGGAACAGACTGAGACAGAATCGACGACAAGTTCACTCTGATTCCCCAACGTGTGGGGAAGATGTCTTAAGTGGCTCAAACAATCACAGCTGAGATGCCGGCGATGAGGAATGTCACTATGAACGCGCGTTCCCGTCTAGGTCATTTGCATACAAGACACGCCTCCGAGAACTTCTTATAAGCCAGGCACTGTGCCATTTGCAAATGAAATCGCAAAAAGTCGAGAGTTTAGACACACCTGTCCAGCTCATTAAATGCAATTGATGCGATGCAGCCGTGTAAAAATGGTCGCAGAAGCGCTTTGCAACCGATGAAAATGAGATTAGTGTATTGTCATCATATACAGGCTACTACAGCTCGTGGGCACCTGCCGTGGCGCACGCACGCACACACACACACACACACACACACACACACACACACACACACACACACACACACACACACACACACACACACACACACACACACACACACA
Organism: Notolepis coatsorum; assembly: GCF_963971535.1. Taxonomy (NCBI): domain Eukaryota; kingdom Metazoa; phylum Chordata; class Actinopteri; order Aulopiformes; family Paralepididae; genus Notolepis; species Notolepis coatsorum. The sequence goes on from NC_140170.1 coordinate 74,411,829, forward strand.
CACACACACACACAACCACACACACACACACACACACACACACACACATACACGCAGTACTGTATAGTCTACACGCGTAATGAATGAACGCAGTAGGCTTATATTATTCTAATGACCTGTTTTATTAGGAAATCACAGATACCGCGCTGCCTACCGCACAGTCCACCAGTCCGCTGCTCGACTCTGGCGGCCTTAATATGTGTACTGTACTTACTGTACATATAGGGCAGAGCATATATATAGTATCTACTAAATCCTAATTAAACAAGTAATTAGAATAATATAAGCCTACTGTTCATTCATTAGACACGTAGGCTACACAGTGTATTCCAATATCTGTTTTATTGATTAATGATATATTTGAAAAGATGGACGGTGATGCCCCTAGATTTCAGTTCAAGGATCGAAATCATTAAGATGAACATATTACCAAGGTTACTATACCTATTTCAATCCCTACCTATATTAATACCACAAAAACAATTTAGGGAATGGGATAGACAGATATCAAGATTAATTTGGGGGGGGGGGGAAAGGCCAAGGATCAGATATGTGACTCTACAATTACCAAAGGAGAAAGGAGGGATGGCAGTACCCAGTTTAGAAAGCTATTACTATGCAGCACAGCTTAGAACAGTAGCATGCTGGTGCAATGTGAACTATGAGGCCAAATGGAAAGATATAGAAACCAAAAGAGAGGGATTCAAAGTGCAGGCACTGATAGGAGATAGGGAGCTGTTTAGAAGACAGGAACAACTACTAGATCCAATTACCAGATTCACTATAAACATATGGAACACAATAGTAAAGAAATACAAGCTAGAAAAGAATCTAAGATACTGAGATGGATAGCACACGACAACAAATTCAGACCAGCGATAGAAGACCATGGGTTCAAGAGGTGGGAACGGGGGGGTATAACAGCAATGTGCACGATGACAGAAGGAGGGGAGATGCAGACTCTACAAAAATTGAAAGAAAGATACGGACTAGAGAATAGGGACCACTTTAGATATTTACAGATTAGGGACTCTATAACAAGGAAATAAAGCAAGATAGAGACAAAGAACAGAATGGGGTAATTAAGATAATGGTAAAGTCATACGAAGGACGGAAGGGGAGGGTGATATCAGCACTATATCAGGCAATAATGGACAGTAAGGGAAATACAACATTGTATTTTATTTTATTTTATTTTATTAGGGATCCCCATTAGCTGGTGCGATAGCAACCAGCTAGTCTTCCTGGGGTCCACACACAAAAAAACATACAAAAACAATCACTATTGCAAAAAACTAAATTATTAAAAGTCAGTACACACAATGCATAATGAACCTACTGTAACAATTAATATAGCTAAAATTACATTAGTGTAAAACAAAAACAAAAAATTACTTTACAGTGTTAAAAACAATTTAAAAACAATTTAAGATTCTTTTAAAAAGTGAATCTACTGTAAATGCAGCAGAGGTTCCGAGGCAGGCCATTCCACAGAGTTAATGCTCTAAAAATAAAAGATCTCCCCAAAGCACTGGTTCTAGGACCTGGCAATTCAAGCTGCCCACTACTGGAACCTCTAGTGTAATGCTCGTGCACAGTATTACTAAAAACAATCTGATTATGTATAAAAACAGGAGTTTTACTGCTCATGACCAACTTGAACAGCACAAGTATATTAAAAGACAATCTATTTTCAACGTTAAGCCAAGAGAGGGCATCCGGTTCACATTAGACCTTAGTGAGCAGCCCAGTACCAACCGTGCTGCCCTGTTCTGGACCACCTGGAGCTTCCTGAGGTCACCACTGGCAGCAGATGACCACATGTGTATGTGAAAGAAAAGTGGGAAAGAGAGTTGGAAATAGAGATAACAGAGGAGGAATGGTATGACACATGTAAGACACAACAAACAACCACAGGATCAAGGATATGGAGGGAGTTAGATACTTTATAACACCAGAAATACAGGGCAATTACACACCAGCAAAGAAAACATGTTGGAGGGAGTGTGGACAGGAAGGGGCGAACCATACACACATATTCTGGGGATGTCAGAAGATAAGGCACTACTGGGAAGAGATAGGAGGGATAATAAATGAAATAATAGGATACGAAATACCCCAGGGAGGCCAAGTGTTGTATTTGTGGAATCTGTCACAGGAAGGAATCCAAGGGGAAGACAAATATTTGATTAAGATATTGATAGTGGCAGCCAAGAAAGCTTTAACTAAACTGTGGTACAAGGTAGAAGTGCCGACAAAGGATCAATGGATAGAGTTGGTAGAGGGGATACAGGAAATGGAGAGAATCACACATCTGCTGAGGCTGCAAGAAGAAAAATTTGAATGGAAATGGGGAAAATGGGAAGAATACAGGAGGGGAAGTAACGACATCACAGAGGTTTGAAAAGGATACAAGGAAATGAATAAAAATGTAAATAAATAATGCAAATGTAGAATGGACCGAAGGACCCATGTCACACTTTTTCTTTACAAATTTTTTGTCTATTTGTTTTAATTTATGTACTGTGTATTGTCTATGAATGTTGTCTATTTATGTTGTTGAAAAAATGAAAATGAAAATTTAAGTTTAAAAAAAATTAAAATTATATATTTGAAAGAATGCAGGTTATAGCTATATAAAACAAATGTCTGTCCCATTGTACCAATCAATGGGATATATTGCATGTTGGCTATAACCTGCATTCTTTCAAATGTATAATTAATCAATAAAACAGATATGTAACAAATAAGAAATACAAATTCCACAGAAGGAATTAAATAATTATTATTTTCAATCATTTCACAATAATTGCATAATTGTGTTTGAATATCTGAGTAATTAAAGCAATTTGTCCAAAATAGCTGGTTCAGATATTGTTAATCCAGCTGCCCTGTGATCAGATGAATCCATATTATAAATTTTTCCGGCATCAAATGCGTAATTTTTTATCGTACAAATATTGTCATATTTATTGAAATTATGATTAATTAATTAATTCCAAGGAGGCCTGTAGGGTTGACATGAAGGAATCACTATGATTCCTCCCAAATAAAGCCATTAACACATTGAGTGCCACGCCCCTTTGACCATAATGGGCTAGAGTGCCAGCACTGAAGTCAATGGGAGGTCGGGGAAATTTGCGAAGGCTCAAACTATATTTAAAATTATGGCTATGGGTCTAAAACACCCCTCGCTTATCAATGACTTACTTGCAGTCAACATGTACGAAAAGGATTGTTTTTCATTGGTACATTTCCGTTTTATACCGTTTTGAATACGAGTATAGTTTTGGAGAGTTCTAGTAATTCCAGAGAAATTCCGCGATAATAGCTCTTTAGTGGAATACACAAAACACGTTGTAATTTTTCGGCTGATTTATGAATAGTTTTCAAATAAACGCTAGATTATCGATAGTACATGTGTATTTATGCACGCTAGAGAAGCGGGCTGAAAAATCTATTATCCATGACCTGGTCAGCGCTAACATCATACACACACACACACACACACAGACACGCTGCGATGGCTGAGAAAAAAACATCTGATTAACCCAATACTGGTCAAATAGAGTCCTTACCTCACATCAGATGTTCTGCAAAAAGATTAATCCAATTCCTGATCGCCATTCCAAATATTGATCGCGTTTATTGATCCGACGTTATAGTCCAAAACACATAATCGAAAGCTGCTCCCAGCCTCCCCAGTGAATGTGGTAACAGATACTGCTTGCCAGAGAAGGGAAAACCCGGGACTAGACTTTTTTTCTGATGCACATGCCCACCCAATCCAATCCAATGATGTGCATTACCATCCGGGAGACGATAGACGGCGGTATTTGCCCTTTTCCAGCTCAGACTCATTCCCAATGATAACGTCAGGCTGGATGGATGAAAAATGAATGGATATTGCTAATAAAAGCAGAAACGAGAAAAATACGAGAAAACTCGTCATTGGCACTCAACGCATGGCGAGTTAGCACGACTAATCTCGTCGTTGGCACTCAATGTGTTAAGAACACGGAGCACACAGTCTGTCAAGTTAAGTGTGCTCCTCAGCACTCGTAAATCCTGCTCTCAGCCACGGCCAAATCCAGTCTTAGGGACGTTTGGGGAATCTCTCTACCGGCCCTAATATGTCTCAAATCAGCCTGAGAGCAAATTTCTTGTCGTAAATCCGTTTGAGAATGAGACCCATAGTCTTTATCTTTTAGATAACGCTAAGGTACTGTAGCTGTATTCCAACACAACAAGCGTTATTCCAGTCCTCGTTTATTTTCCTGGTGCACACACACACACACACACACACGCACACGCACGCACACGCACACGCACACACACGCACGCACGCACACATCTCGCGAATCCAGCTGCATTGAAAGGTAAACACATACACGCCTCAAGGGATTGAGACTTCTGTTTGAGCTAGATGTCTGTTTCAGTGGCAAAAACAATGTACGTTACTTGGTAACCAAATATAAATAAATAGAGGGAATTATACATTATTTTCACCAAAAGAAGAACTGGCTAACGGAAACCATGGTGCTTACGTGTGCGTGTGGTTGGGGTCTGGTTTGACCTGTCCCGCTCCTGCGCCATCTCATGTATAATGGATGAGGCGAGGGCCTCTCTCTCTCTCTCTCTCTCTCTCTCTCTCTCTCTCTCTCTCTCTCTCTCTCTCTCTCTCTCTCTCTCTCTCTCTCTCTCTCTCTCTCTCTCTCTCTCTCTCTCTCTCTCTCTCTCTCTCTCTCTCCTCTTTCATTTCTCCTGGGAGGGGCCGGGTGCTGAGTCAGGCTACTGTATGTAGCCTGGTACAAGCTCCTGCTTATGTCGCTGAACCGGACTCATCAATTATGGTGGTAGATGGATCGTCACAACCCAATATAGGTTTAGTGGTGAAACGCATAGTAACGGTACATGTAGGTTAAATGAGCTTGTTTTCCAGGGGCCACCTGGGAGACACTGAGGGGGAGAAGGGGGTCCAGCTAGGGGGGGGGGGGGGGGGCATTGGCGCACACACACATACACACCTACACACATACACATACACATACACATACATACACACACATACAGACATACACATACACATGCACATACACATACACATACACATACACATACACATACACATACACAGTTTAAATCAGGAATCTATTTCTTAACATACCCCTCTGAGAAACACATACATGTAGGGCTACACAATAATGGCCATTACACAATGGCATGCAAATGTCTTGATTCTGATTGGCTGAAACACTTCTTTCAGACGTTGTTATTTCTCATAAAACACTCCACGTGATCCCAGAACCCGCCCACAACCGAATAACTTTTTTTCCTAATCACTCCGGCCGTTCGTGTTTTTATGAATGAAACCAAGATGGCGGATAATAATCTTTATGAATAGATGTATTAGGGGTGTAACGGTACACAAAAACCACGGTACGGTACGTACCTCGGTTTTGAAGTCAAGGTTCGGTACGGGTTTTCGGTACAGTGGGGGAAAGTTTGGCTTTCCATGTTCCACTCAGGGGTGATGTAGTGTGTGCAGTAACTAATTGTACTTGTAGGGCTGTCAATGAATATTCTATATTGAAATTAATAATCGATGGTCGTTAGAGGTTAACATACCGTTGTATTCGTTCGGTATGCTACACAGCCGTTCGGTACGGTACACACTGAAACGGTTCGGTTTGGTACGGATACGTGTACCTTTACACCCCTAGGATGTATTGATATCGTCATAACGACTCATTCAAAAACGATAAAGTCACGTGGAATGTGTTAGTTGCTTACACAATGTTGGATTATGTAATTGGTTGGTCATGACTCATTGTGAAACAAAATATAAATCGTGTGAAGTGTGTTGTTAGATGGCATTCGTTGTAGAACCTCCCTCTCCTGTTAATAAAATGTTCAATCAATCAAGCAATCAATCAAATAACAACCGCTAACTTCACTGTTAGATGGCATGCTTTGTAGCAACCTATGTATAGATGTAGCACTGTCTTATCTGTATGTCATATATGTTATGTTGAAAATGGGGGACCCTGATGTAAACAAGACGTAAGTCTTTCTCTGGTCTGCATCCCCTTAACAATTGTGTGTATTGAGCTGTACTGTATTGTACCCATTCTGCAATCTGTTAATAAAATGTTCAATCAATCAATCAATCAATCAATCAATCAATCAAATAACAACCGGCAACTTTGGTTAGATGGCATGCTTTGTAGCAACCTGCCTCTGCAAAAGGACACTGTCGCACAAAGCGATTTCACTGGATGTCCTGGACACAATGGAAGTATGGATATATTCGTAACGAATAATTAAAAAAAGATACAGTTAACTGGAATATGTTAGTTGTTTACACAATGTTGGATTATGTAATTGGTTTGTCATGACCCATTGTCAAAACAATAATACATTGCGGGATTTATATGAAGTTTGTTGTTAGATTTTAAATTTTTTTGACCTACTTTTTCTGCGGATGGTTTTGTGAATTAATTTCCATTATGCTTCAAATACTGTGTGTTTATTGTATAGCAATAAGGTTGGATGAATTCGGCCATTGTATAAAAGACATTACATCACTTAAAGTCGTGTGTTATTAAGCATTACATCACGCGCAGGAGTGTGTTATACGAATTAGATCATGCCTAGGGGGGTCTAACGACCCTCGGCTGCGCCTCGGGCCTAACAACCACCCCTAGGCGTGATCTAATGAGTATAACACACTCCTGCGCGTGATGTAATGCTTAAACATATCATACCGAAATATTTGTCTTTGTTTTGACAGTATAATGGTATTAAACAGTATTTGGTTTTCTGGTACAAATTACAATGTGTTGACATATTTTTGTCATAGTGCTACTTTATTATTATATTATATTATTATTAGATATATATATACAGTATATATAACTTTATAAATGTACTTTTCTCATCTAATTTCCATTACAAATTCTTGTAGCAGCAATGTCCAACTTCTATACAAATATCGAATACATTTAAAAAAATATATATATATAAGTATATTGTTGACAAGGCTGTTTTAAAAATGTAAACCTTTGCATGGATCCATGACAATAAAACCCAGTATAGCTTACAGTACCTCTCAGCCCTACTTACATGTATCTACTATCTACACATTTCACCTGGGTAGAGTGCAGACCTGTGAAGGTCGCTGTTGGATGGCAAAAGAGCTCTGCTTGGTATTGCGCTTTGTTTACATTCTTTTGTTTTGGTCTGATGTGTGGGTGGGAGTTGAGTGGGAATACAGTAGGCCACACCACAGGCTCTGCCAAAAGAGGTCTGGAGAATTTCATGTATTATATTATCGCTATAGTAACTTATTATAGTGTACATTTCTCCATCTGTTCCTACACACTCATAGTGATCGAGATGTTTATTTCAAGTATTCTCTCTTATTTCACAGGGGAAAATGAGTCCAAAAAATGTCCATCTACTCAGCCAGCGGACATCTGAGTGACAGTGACACATTGTAACAATGACAGTAGTACAGCCAAAGAGCACACCTAACATTCTATTAATGGGATCGTCTTCAAAACGTTAGATAGAACATTTGACAAACAGGTCTAGTCTCATGACATGTCAGATTCAGGTGATTTCTGGGACAGGAGAATGAGTGCACAACTTTCTCCTGAAGTGTGTTTTTTTTCACGTAACACACTCTCCCATGAGTGACACAAGCAAGTGTGAATCCGCAGTAGCTGCGACCGTGTACCACGCGGATACATCCACCACGCGCATGCACGCACACACACAAACCTGCTGGTTGCAGTTAAAATCTCTGTGATACACTTTGTGCAAATTATCTGTCAAGTCACGGATATTCCTTTTGCTGTTTAGTGCAACATTTTTGTAATCTGACAGAGGAACTTGAAGGAGGGAGACCATTTTGTATGTCCTCTGCCAACAAGAGACATGGACACACAGACACACAGACACACCTCTTCTCCAGAGTCAGACAAGAAGATAGATACCAATTTCCCCTCTGTGCGTTCAGTAGAAAGCTATCAGGCTGCAAGCTAGCCTAGCTTAGCACAAATGAATGAAAGCAGATACGGACCACTGGCCTAGCTTAAAACAACGGCAGAGGTGTTTTTAGCAAGGCTAGCCGGTCCGTATCCGCTTCCAATCATTTGTGCTAAGCTAGGCTAGCTTGCAGCCGGAATGCTTTCCAATGAATGCGCAGGAGAGGGAATCGGTATCTACGGTATCTATCTTGTCTGACTCAGGAGAAGACGGGAGGCACATTTCCCATAATGCTGGCGTGTTCCTTCAACCGTATGGATTTCTCCATTCAAGACTCCCAGAGTGCTCCGACTCCTCATTGAGTGTCTATGACTTTCCAGAGAGAGTTGTAAATCAGCCAGGAAGCATTGCTGAGTAGGCCTATAGCTTCTGCAAGGAGGAGATTAACGTCCCGGGTTCTTTCTGTGAGCAGTTTGCATGTTCTCTCCCGGGGTCTCCTCCCACACCACAAGTCATGCATGTCAGGCAGGGACTATGAATGAAATAGAGCTCATTAGCTAACTGCGGCATATTTACATTCATGTGGAAACTGAAGGAGATGGAAAGCAATTTGGTGAGAATTGAGATAGTCGTTGATGCAGCGAGAAAGTTACTAGAGGCCTTTGCTAGCCTTGCTAGCGATCTAAACAGTTAATCCATGCCTGTGTAAAAAGGTGACAGACTCACTCTCACAGCCATGCTGATTCGGTTAACCTTCTGTAGTGTGGTAGTGAAAGGGTTAACCTTCTATAGTGTGGTAATGAAAGGTTAACCTTCTGTAGTGCGGTAGTGAAAGGGTTAACCTCCTGTAGTGTGGTAGTGAAAGGGTTTACCTTCTGTAGTGTGGTAGTGAAAGGGTTTACCTTCTATAGTGTGGTAGTGAAAGGGTTAACCTCATATTGTGTGGTAGTGAAGGGGTTAACCTTCTGTAGTGTGGTAGTGAAAGGGTTAACCTTCTATAGTGTGGTAGTGAAGGGGTTAACCTTCTGTAGTGTGGTATTGAAAGTGTTAACCTTCTATAGTATGGTAGTGAAAGGGTTAACCTCATATAGTGTGGTAGTGAAGGGGTTAACCAGAATCTATTGTATGGTAGTGAAAGGGTTAACCTTATGTAGTGTGGTAGTGAAAGGGTTAACCTCCTATACAGGGACGTGCACAGGATTCTAGAGGGGCAGGTGCTCAAAGGCTGAAAAGGGCACAACACTTGTGTGTATATATTAAGCGAGTGCGCGTAGCGCGCGAGCACGATTTTTAAGGGCCCTTTTCGGGCGGGGGGCCCCCTTTTTATGCTTTTTGGGGGGTTTTGGTGATCAAATATTGAATATTGAACTATAATAATCAGTGCAGGAGCTCACTTATCTTTGAAAGACACTTTTATCACTGACTTAAAAGGCCCATACATCTCCATAAATGTTCAGGGGGGAGGGAATAAGTGCTTACCCTACAGACCCCAAGAAGTGCTGTATATTCTGTATTGTTTAATATAAATGCATTTTTTATTCCAATCCCGATTTGTATTTGAGATTCCCAAATCCCATCGGACTTGACTTCTTTGTGTCCCTCAATGAGTGTAATACCAGCATTCAACAGCGGTTTCTATCATGATCATCATCACCACCCACGCTATGCATAAAATATATAGGTCCGCGGAGAGGCACGCTGAGGAGGCCGTGCAAACTGCAATGGAATATGGGGCATCTCTCTCTCTTTACCTAATATTTTTATTCTATCCTGACATTTTTCAGTTGGAAGGGCAGTCTATATGCGTAACAGTAAAAAAAAAAAAAAAAAAAATTCAAAAAGGGCACTTTTTTGATGAGGCTCAAAAAGGCAGGTGCTCAGGCACCCCTTGGCCTCTATGTGTGCACGTGCCTGCTCCTATAGTGTGGTAGTGAAGGGGTTAACCTTCTATAGTGTGGTAGTGAAAGTGTTAAACATCATTTAGCCCACGTTGTGCTTTCTGGACCGCTGCAGCTCAGCACAGGCAGGGGGGCAACTTGTACATGATACTGTAGTTATGTTCTTCAACCCGGTTCCTGTTGCGTTTGTTTGCGTCCTTGTACATATTCTACTCTTACTAGTACGCTGCTGGCCAGTAGTATTGTCATATTATCTTTATTTATTATATTACAACTCTGTACATACATCTGATTAGTACTACACTCAGTACAGTACTAATTTGTATATTTTGTACCCAGTTTAACCACCTGTACAGTGTATATTGCTGTTGCACTTTACTGCTACATTTGCACTTGTTGTATTGTACTTGTGCTGTATAATGACAATACATTCTAATATAATCTAATCTATAGTCTGATGTTCCAGACCTTGTTCTGGACTTTGCCAGGGAGTCGGGCGGGGCTAGGGGGTGGCTACTTGGGCTCAAGCCCCGAATGTTTTCTGAAAAGCCCTGAATCTATTTTCAAAAAAATATATAATAATAATAATAATAATAATAATAATTTGACAATTCATCATTGTTACATGAAAATATGTTTGCACCAGATTTAGTAGAAGCTAATTTCCATCTGTGGTCTATCCAGCTGCTAACTGTATTTGAGTGAGTTAAGTCTTGGTGTTATGGTAGACTCAGACCTAAGCTTTAAATCACAATCAACAAGTTGACAAAAACTTAATTCTTCCACCTTAGAAATATAGCTAAGCCCCGGATCTCCTACAATCCTAAATCCGCCCCTGCCAGGGACATCACTTGACACTGACAGCGATGTCACGTCTGGTGAAGGTATGAGATGCGTTGACTTGACTCTGACTCTGATCTGTTGGAATCAACATTGTAACCACCAAATATCAGCAGAATCAACATTGTAACCACCAAATATAAGCAGAATCAACATTGTAACCACCAAATATCAGCAGAATCAACATTGTAACCACCAAATATCAGCTGAATCAACATTGTAACCACCAAATATCAGCAGGGTTGTGGAATCTGTCTGGAGCATGAGCATCTGGTTGAAGGTTACAGCATCATCTACCTCAGGGCTCTTCCACACCTACGTTCCTTTGAAAGTCCAAAAGTTGAAATTGATACTTTTGTTGAAGTTTTTATTGGTTTGGTTACATTTCACATGACCAATTGACGAATCAACCAAACTCTCTAAAGAAAGCCATGTGATCACACAGGTCAGCCTTTTATTGGACATACTTTTTTGAATCCTAACGAATGATCTCCACTTTGTTATGAAATACTATATGTTTTCCAATTTCACTTAATAAAATTTCAAACCTTTATTTCAACTCGTAAGACACTGAGATTACCTTCATTTACAGCAACGGCAAGCTTACAAAACAAGACACATTTTAAAAATGGTAAATGGTGCATTTATATAACGCTTTTATCCAAAGTGCTTTAAAAAAAGTTGTTCCTCACATTCACCCATTCACTCACACATTCGCACACCGACAGCGGAGGAGACCATGCACGGTGCCAACCTGCCCATCGGGAACAATTAGTGGTTAAGTGTCTTGCTCATGGACACGCGCTGCCTGGGAGGAGCGGGAATGGAACCGGGAACCTTCCGACTACCAGACGACCACTCTACCTCCTGAGCCACTGTCCCTCCACTATATTAGTAATTTCATACACACAATAAATAAGAATAAACAAAGAAAACATCAAGTCAAGTGGTCGGAGATACTTTTAAATGCAGCAAAAGAAGAAAGAACCTTCAGCTTCAGAGTCAGTTGGAGGGCATTCCAGAAGCATCAAAGGAAGAACCAACCAGTCATTTGAACGTGTAGAATATAGGTTCCACTGTCATGTGTAATTCATGCACTACTGTCTAGACTACTGTCACTTGAATTATGCATGAAATGTACTTGTTTATTGTCGCAACATTATTCAGCTACTTTGAACTTACCACTACCAGCAGTGAAAATAATACGATTTGAGACATTTGAAAATATGGAAATATATGGAACAATTTCAACAAAAAACATTCCAATTGGAATGCATGTTTTTTCTGGTATTTTCCTGCTTTTGGCCCAATTGCGTTCACTTCACACCTCAAACGACCCACTCCAGGGTTAACCATGGTGGACCAAGTTGTGGAGGTTTGGTGTTGACCGGAGTTTGATTCCGGTGTTAACTTCATACCAACCCACCCACCCAAACAAACCGCACCAAGGGGATAAACACTCCAGGGTTCGCTTCAAATGGACTAAATAGAGGCAGGTACTACTATAGGATACTATAGAGGCAGGTACTACTATAGGATACTATAGAGGCAGGTACTACTATAGGATACTATAGAGGCAGGTACTACTATAGGACATTGTAGAGGTAGGTACTGACTGAGTGTTTGGGCAAAAGTTAAAACCCAATTATGTGGAGTGACCCTGCGCCTCCTAACTAATCTAAAAACATCCTATTTGTGTGTGTGTGTGTGTGTGTGTGTGTGTCCTAACAGCCATCACAGTGATTGACTGACAAAACAGCGAGTGCCCTCCTCTGTTTGAATTTCTCGCAGTCTTTCATCTTTCCATCTCTCTCTCTCTCTCTCTCTCTCTCTCTCTCTCTCTCTCTCTCTCTCTCTCTCTCTCTCTCTCTCTCTCTCTCTCTCTCTCTCTCTCTCTCTCTCTCTCTCTCTCTCTCATTCGCTTTGACTCTGAATGGATTTAGAGGCCTGCCTCACTCCATAGAACATGTTCCAAGAAACCCAGAATGGAAGAGATGGATTGTGTATTATTCATGATTCAAGATTTCTTTTATTGCTGCGACCAGCAGCTCTATAGACCACAAAAATGTCCCCACCATCTAGCGGCCACAGGTTTTGGCCTAGGCGGCTGGAATGTGGCATGGTGCTGTTGCGAATTCACGCTTATTATTTTGCAGTGGAATTCTCACTCCCCGCTCACTTCCAACATCATATGAGAAATCTAAACGCAATAGTGATATGAGAAGTTGCATTTTAATATAAAGAAGAAATACTGAATAAAAAAAATTAACTGCAATAAATACTGTGGGGGAATATGTACAGGTATGTGTGTGGCTACAGTAGCTACACCCAACCGTTGATCTGATTGGTCACAATAATACCAATGTTTACACCAGGGCACTACAAACCTTCCTGTAGTCTGAATACAATCCATTCATTGTCTTGTTGTCTCTGCTCGCCTCCACAGGAAACAGTTGAGTATGCCTTCCTGATCATCTTCACTATCGAAACCTTTCTGAAGATCATCGCCTATGGTTTGGTGGCGCACCAGAATGCATACGTGAGAAACGGCTGGAACATGCTGGATTTTGTCATTGTCGTCATTGGGTAAGTCTCCCAACTTCTACATTTCTGATTATTTGGTTTACTAAAATGATTATACTCCTTCCAAAATAATAACATACATACATACATACATACCTATATGCATACATATATACATACTGTGATGAGCCTGGTGGTGTTCAGACTCGCCAAGGTTAAAAAACAAACAAATTCGAATGTCCAGACAAGTGCAATATCAATCAATAACAATATTGATTGATTATGGGCAGAATTCAGTTCGATAGGCAAAGAGAATGGTCGTAATACAGTCCGATGGTCAAAACACAAAACATGCTCTCGTACAAAAAGAAGGGATTGTTCAATACTCAGAGTAGTCGTCCAGTCCAGCGTCAGTACACAAGGGGGTTTCTCAGCCAGTCTAGGGTCCAGTACACAATGAACACCTTCTTGCCTTCACCTCTCCTCTCACTACCTCTCACCTCACAAAACTCTCTCTCTATGTCACAACTCCAACCTCACCTCCGCTCAACTCACCTCTCACTAACCTAGTGTATTTGTCGTGTGTGTGTCTGGGGTGTGTGCGCATGAGATGTGGGTGAACTAATGATGCACATGTGTGTTCTATCAGTACTAATCAGCTACCTAATTGTTTCCACTCCTTCCGTGGCAATAATATCTCCCGTCCTTCACATATCCATGAGAGGGGGGGTGATATCTGCCACAATACATACATACATACATACATACATACATACATACATACATACATACATACATACATACATACATACATACATACATACATACATACATACATACATACATACATACATACATACATACATACATACACACATACATGCTCACTCAGTTGGACTAAATACAGTTCAGTTTCAGTTAGGGATGGGTACCGAATTCGGTACTTTTAAAGGTACTTACCGAAACACGTCGGTACTACCGAGTATCGATTCACGTGAGATACAGTAAAAAAAATTTAAAATATTTTTTTTTAACCTTTTTTCTTTTCATGTCAACGTTCACACGCACAATATACGCTTACCTAGGATTTGACTTGATTCAACAACAAAGCAGTCGGGGCAATGGCAAGCCGAAAACGGTCGAAAGTGTAGTTATTTGAAGTTTGGATATTTCTTTCACGACTGAGGTAGGTAGATTACATTTTTAGAGACTAAAGTACAGAAAAAAGGTACCGTTGGGTACCGGTATCGATTCACAGGTACCGGTACCGGTACCGTATCGGTTCAAATGTGAACGGTACCCATCCCTAGTTTCAGTTCAGTTTCAGTTTCAATTAATTTGTTAGAGAGGGACAACGTACATTAAAGAGATTAAATAGAATGTAAATGTACCCAATTGTAGCCAAAAGGCTAGTTTACATTGGCAGACCCCCTGCCAGAAATAATGGGCTAGTTAGTACCTAGTACAAAAAAGATTAAAACACAAGTACAAACACATTAGCAATAACATACTGTACATAATTTAACCCTTATATACACAGCAATTTACACAGTTCAATCCCCACATAGTATATACACATCAGTGTTCACATCTTTGATTATCTATCAACCAATTCCTAAGATTCAATTTGAAGGCGTTGAAGGAAATGGACTCTCTAATGTTCTGTGGGATTTTATTCCACTCTGGTGACTCTGGCTTCCCCTCCAGTAGCACCAGTTAGAGGAGCGAAAATGTACTTGATTGCAGAGTGGAGGTGGTGCCAAGTTATGTCAGATTTTGTACATTAGGCAGCAGTTCTTAAAGAGAAGGTTTTCCCAACTTAATAGTCTATATTTTTGAAAAATTGCACAATGATGTAAAGATCTTGTTTTTGTATCTAACGTTAAAGGGTTCCTATGTAGTCCTGGAAAAAGCCTGGAATAGTTTTTTTTATTTCTAGGTCTGGAAAAAACATGGACAGATGTTGCTGTCCAATCCTGATATACATGTTTTATCATTATAGATCCACTGCCATATTTACCATGGTTATTTATTGTTATGAAGAATACATTGAAATGATATGGCTTAGTTATTGGACAGTAATATTGATAAAAATGATAGATGGTTTAGTTATTATCTCCAGGCGAAGTGTGTAATACTGTGTAATAGTGAAACAAATTGAATACTGTAATACTGTGTAATAGTGTCTAATAGTGTAATATTGTCTAATAGTGTAATCATGTGTAATAGTGTAATACTATAATAGTGTGTAATAGTGTGTAATACTGTAATACTGTGTAATAATGTATAATAGTGTATAATAGTGTAATCATGTGTAAACTGTAATAGTGTGTAATAGTGTAATCATGTGCAATAGTGTCATAGTATAATAGTGTGTAATACTGTAATATAGTGTAATAGTGTCTAATAGTGTAATCATGTGTAATAGTGTAATTCAGATTCAGATTTATTGTCACATGTTCCATACTGTACAGCATATACACAATGATTTGTCTTGGCTCCTTGGCCTTGTAGAAGCAACATCAATAAAATAGGACAACATAAAAAAGTTATAGAAATAACATAAATAGCAAAGATAGTGTAATAATGTAATTTAATAGTCTGAGTGTAATAGAGTGTTATATTGTACTAGTGTGATAGTGTAATAGTGTGTAATAGTGTGTAATAGTATAATAGTAATAGTGTACTTGTGTCATAGTGTAATAGTAGTAGTGTAATATTGATTAAATATTGAAAAGTATATGGACAATAATATGAATTTAAATGATATGGCTTAGTTATTGGACAGTAATATTGCCCAACGGCATATTGAACATACTGACCAGAATGATCAAATCCTGTGTAGACAGTATTGGCTGGAGATGGAATTATGAAATGTAAAACACAGGGATCCAGATGTTGTGTGTGTGTGTGTGTGTGTGTGTGTGTGCGTGTGTGCGTGCGTGCGTGCGTGCGCGGAAAAGACCAGATGACATGAGTTTGCTAGTATTTACTGAGGATTGCCAGATAATGTTGATATTTAAATGTAAAAAAAATAATACAAAATAAATGTACATGATCATTTAACATAAAAAAATTGTTGTAGGAACGGTTTGGGAGAGGGAGGTAGGGAGGGGTTTTAGATTGTGTGTTGTGAAGTTTAGACTTCAGAGAGAGAGAGAGTACAAATTTAACTCTGGCCTCTTTAAGTGTGTATTCTTCAACGTAATAGCTTATCTACTTGAAATGTACTGACATTTTTTTTATATATATGTGACACAAAAATACGAATTTTTTTTGGCCGGTAAGAAATATGCTTTTTCCCATCTACCCGCCACTGGCCGGGTCCTATACAGGTCTTTTTGTATTTTTCTTATTTCCGTTTGGCTTTAGGATTTGCCACTGTGATCCATGTTCTTGACAGTTGCAGTATACAGTGTGTTTAAGTTAAAAGTTGCTTCTTAAGCTTCTTCTCCAGTGCTCTGACGTGTTAACGGAGACCCTCCTACACCCACAGTATCTGACCCAGAAAACATAGAGAGAATCAATCACAGCTTTACCACCAGAATGACTCACCATCTCACCATTCCTCTTCTCTTCTCTTCTCTTCTCTTCTCTTCTCTTCTCTTCTCTTCTCTTCTCTTCTCTTCTCTTCTCTTCTCTTCTATTCTCTTCTCTTCTCTTCTCTTCTCTTCTCTTCTCTTCTATTCTCTTCTCATTTTTCTTTCTCTCTCCTCTCCTCTCTTTCTCTCTCTCTCCTCCTCTTGTTCCTCTCCTCCCTTCCCCTCCTCTCTCTCCTCTCCTATCCTCTCTCTCTCGTTTCTTTTTCTTTCCTCTCTCCTCTCCTCTCCTCCTTTTTAATTTCTCTCTTCTCTCCTCTCCTCTTCTCTCATCTTCTCTCCTCTCCTCAAGTTTCAAGTTTCTTTAATAGTTGTCATACAGAAGTACAGAATACTTTTATACAAAATGCTTCTTACTGTTACGCTCCAGAGACTGTGCAAGACAAGATAAGTATGAAATAAAATAACATAGTATAGCATGTAAATTAGAAGTAAACAAATGAGGTCACAGTGTTCAGTATAGACATATGTACAATGTTCGATGCAGAATAGACGTAACTGAGTTACCATATAATATACAATACTATATAGTGCAAGGCAGAAATGGGATGAGGTGCAATTTAGGTACAATTTACAGTAGGTGTACGAGTTGTAGTGCAAATCCTTTATCAATAAATATAAAGTGTGTTTGTGTGATCTAAAGTGTGGAGAGTGGGTGCTGCAGTGTGTTGTTTGTTTAAGTGAGTGTGTGCGTGTGGGTGTGTGTGCTGTGTGCATTTGATGGTTGTTACATAGTGTTTATTGTTCGTTTAGCAGCCTGATGGCCTGGGGATAGAAGCTTCTTCTGAGTCTTTCTGTGCTCGCCTTAAGACTCCGGTATCGCTTGCCTGACCGCAGCAGTTCAAAGAGGCAGTTGTTCGGGTGGCTGCAGTCCTTGATGATTCTCTTAGTCTTCCCCCTGCACCGCTTGTTGTAAATGTTCTGGAGGGTGGGAAGCCCCCCTCCAATTGTGCGTTCGGCTGAACGTGTCACTCTTTGTAGTCTGCTACGGTCTTGTGCAGTGCTATTCCCAAACCAGGAGGTGATGTTTCCAGTCAGTATGCTCTCTATTGTACATGAGTAGAAGTTCCTAAGGATCTTCTGACTGACTTGGAACTTCCTTAGGTGCCTGAGGAAGTAGAGGCGTTGTTGTGCCTTCTTCACAACACTGTCAATGTTGCTGTATAGCGTTATTGAGATCAATATATAATTTTTTTCGCCATGGCATTCATAATTCATATATACACCTCCGACGCTGCAGCTGGACCCTATAGGTGACGGCAACGACGGCTCAATACCGCCGCCTGGTGGATGGTCGGGCGAGTTACACTCGGAACAACAGGAAGTGGCCGATGTGCGTCGATTAAATTCATCTGGCCGTCAGACATTGTTGCATGACTCCCGACAGACACAATGTACATAATGGATCGCTTTATAAACGTAATAATCGATATGATTTCGGCGTTTATTGCGACATACAAACCGGAAATGGACCTAGGCGATCGACATCCTATACTTGGGATATTTCACCGCCAGTCTCTTTGACGCACGGTAAGAGGACTAAGAGAATCATCAAGGACTGCAGCCACCCGAACAACTGCCTCTTTGAACTGCTGCGGTCAGGCAAGCGATACCGGAGTCTTAAGGCGAGCACAGAAAGACTCAGAAGAATTCATTTCACTGCAAACCATCTGATCAATATATCACCCATACTACATAAAGCCGTCACTGATGATCGGGGAATTATAAATGACCCCCCCCCCTTTCCTCCACACATGATGAAGCATAACGTATACGATCATATACAGTTGAATTTTTTAATATAGTGTGTATAGGGAATAAACGGCAATCGATAATCTATATATGCGTTTAGGCCTATAACTCACGTTCTAGGAATTACTGCAGAAAACAATAAAACATACTTATATTCTAGAAGGTATTTTTGTATGAATGTATGAATGAAAAAGTATAACGTTCCTACATCCTGAACGATAGATAATCGATGTTGGGCCATAGTAATGTCAATTTAGCAATACAATTTAAAAGGTTATAGCCCTGCAAAGAAAGTAAACATCTCCATAGGCTTACAGTGGTGGCAGACTAGGTATATTGATGGGTATAACCAATGGCAGGGAATGTGTTAAGGAAAGAACAGATGTTTGTATAGTATAGTTTAGATATAGTAAGTATAGTATAATGACAGAGTTAAAATTGTATATTGTATAGTAGTGTACATAGGAACCAGTGCCTTCTCACAAATTTAGCATGTCTATTTTTATCATGCACATCTTATGTCTCTTATTGCCTGTTTTTTTCTTTCCTATGTCTACTTTATTATTGTATTATTGCACAATCGATGCAGGCATGGCCACCCGCATTTCACTATATGCCCTGGTATGTATGTGACAAATAAACCTCTTGATTCTTGATTCTGATTCTCTCATCTCCTCTCCCCTCTCTATCCTCTCTCCTCTCTCTCCCTTCTCCTCTTCTCCTCTCTTTCTCTCTCCTCTTTCTCCTCTCTCTTTATCTCATTATCTTCTCTAATCCATCTCTCCCCTTATTCATCCATTCATCCACCTCCCATCCTCTACTCCTCTCCCCCGTCCATCCTCCTCTCCAGATATCTCCATCCTCATCTCTCCCTCTTTCCTCCTCTCTTTCTCCCCCTCTCTCTCCTCTAATCCACACACAGTCCAGTGGGTAGCTAGGTCAGATCTGTGTCTGTATGCAGCATGCAGGGTTGATCTGCCATGCAGCCCGATTCAGAGAGAGAGAGAGAGAGAGAGAGAGAGAGAGAGAGAGAGAGAGAGAGAGATTTTTTTTTTGATTTTAGAAAAACATTTATTTACATAATTCTCATTACAATGCGTGTGTCAATACAATTAAATAACTAACTACACATTATATCGGGCAACATGTGTCCCCATCACACTTAAAACCACCTGAGATCTCACAATAATTTTTTTTTAAATACACCTGTCCTTCTGCAACACAACAAAAAAAACATTGAAGCTCCACCCAAACAAAAAAAGTATCCATGCGTCCATTCAACACATAATATTTCATCAAGAACAACATAGGAGCAACCCAAGAAGGGTCCCTTCAGTCCATTTGTGTCCGTTTTTATATTCAGCGCATGAAATAGATCCCCTTCATCAGGACCCTCCGTTCCACTGAAATAATCCTGCAACAGGTATTGTCCCCCGATGGCATGAAAAAGATCCCTGTCATCAGGACCCTCCGTTCCACCGAAATAATCCTGCAACAGGTAGCGTTCCCCGATGCTCCGCGCTTAAGTCCAATCGTCCAGACAGACCCTGTTGTGACAGGGTGTCCTCAGCCCCAATAAAGAAGCCACTTCCTCTGACCCGGCTACATTCACAACCTCTTTCAGTTTCATTGTCCCAACTGCTTGCAGACACTGTCCAAGCCCAGGTCTACTCCCTTCCTGAATGTCCAGACCATACATCAGAGGCTCCATTATCATGGTAATATTACATTATCCAGTTTGTTGAGCTTCTGCACAATTTTTCTCAGTCTAAAAACTTCCTGGGAAGTGTACCCCCCCTTGTTCTTCAACCTCATTTGAGTCCTTGCTGAAAAAATAAACATCTCTAAATCTTCAAAAAAATCTTCCACTTTGACACTTCTCACATTTTTTGTTGTGTGCAGGAACTGCTGTATCTGCCTGACTGCATAAAAAAAATTCCGTTGTGAATCAGACATTTGAGAAGCATTTGGGAACTCATCTTCCTCAGCACTTGAGACGTCTGTCCCCCATTGTTTTTCAGCCTCATCCTCGTCCATGCTGGACTGAGAGGAACCTGTGCCTTCTACACCCTCCTGACTCTCTTTGACCAAACTTGTCACTCTTTCCTTATCCTGAGAGCCCACCCCTCCATCACTTCCCACCACGTCATCCACTGTCTGACTGTTTACATTGTCCACCACATTCAGCTTTTCCCCTATTACTTCACTTGTCATATTTTCCTTATTCCTTTTCTTACCCTGGCGCGGTACTGCGCTTGGGGGGACCAAAAAACCTCTGCTCTCCCCTGTTACCTCGCCACTTGTTGAAGGGGGGGCAGCATCTCTGATTCCTACCTCTGTACCTACACCACCACTGGTTGAGGGGGGAACAGCGTCTCCCACCCCTCCCTCCTCTGTACCTGCACCACCCGCACCCCCCGCCCCCCCCCCCCTGTTACCCCACAGTCGCCACTGGTTGAGGGGGGGGCAGCGTCCCTCACTCCTCCCTCCTCTGTACCAAGGCTCTGCTCCGTACCTGCTTTACCGGTTCTGTGGCCCTGCAGCTGGATACTATCGGCTGCACTACTGACGGTCTGCAAAGGGATACTGTTGACACTGCTGATGGTCTGCAGAGGGATACTGTTGACACTGCTCGCAGCTCTGCCTCCCTCCTCTACACCTGCGCTGCGCCCAGCGTCGCGCTCCTCTTGGGGCTGAGGCGGAGGTTGCCTTACCCCTCTCCCCGTACAATCGCGGGAGATATGTCCATCTTCTCCGCATTTGAAACATTTTCCCGAATTTCCAGAACTCACAAAAACCACGTAATCAAACTCATCAACTTTTATCTTGAAAACCAACTCAAGCTCTTCTCCGCTGTTGTTTAGAATCATTAAAACCGGTCGCCTCTGTAAGACAACATGCTTTAAAAGCGAAGATTTACATCCCGACGACATTTTCCTTATAGGGGAAATTATCCTCCCATGTCGTGCTAGTTGACTTATCAATAGTTTGTCACTGATGAACGGTGGAATGTTGGAAAGACCTTTCTGCCTGGTGTGGAGAGAGGCTCCACGGCAAGAAAAACCCCATCAACACTGATCCCTGATTGAACCAGTGTCTGCACCTTGTCCAATGAATCAAGAAAAATCACCACTCCTCCGTTCATTCTCGCAGCTGATTTAATACTTCTATGTCCTACAATATTTCCAACTGCCATACTGCAGTCCTCTACTGACACATTAGGAACAGATATCTTAATGCCATGCTTTCTACCAAGTTTGGAAAAATCCATACTCACGTCAACCAGCAAAACAGCCTGGCCGACTGCCAAACAAACAAAACACTCCCACTTAACCCTATACACACCAAAACACACAGCAACCCAACACTACACTATAATACAATATCCCATCATCAAATTAACAAAATAGACAGATAAAGATAGAAAAAAACTCACTACACCTCCAACCTCCAACCTCCACTCTCCAATCTCATTCCCAGCATGCACTGAGAGAGAGAGAGAGAGAGAGAGAGAGAGAGAGAGAGAGAGAGAGAGAGAGAGAGAGAGAGAGAGAGAGAGAGAGAGAGAGAGAGAAATGGCACTAAAGATAATTCTATCAATATCCTAGAGATACATATAGCTCTGTCTATATAGGCCTATACAATGGTGCATAGAAGTATTTGGAAGGTGGAACATATTGTGCTCAAACTCACCTTATGGCAACCATATTATGCTTCAGTATGTCTATAATGATCTTATTTAGGCTATACTTTTATAGTATTTCGCAGTACATATTTTTTATTTAATGTTTTACTCATTTCTAGTTAAATGAGTGACAGATGTACACAAATATAAAAGCTTGCTTTGTTATGGGAGGGACATAGATGAAACATCTCATTAAATGTGTTCAGGCTTGCTGCTAAGGTGCAGAATACTGATAATGAGACATTTATTAGGGAAATAGAACATCGAGTCATTGAAGTTGTGACACATAGAAGAGGATATTAATTAATTTGAAGATGAATATGTGTGTGATAATGAAACGCCTGTGCACCAGGCGGACACTCGTGCCACTTTTAATTCTGTACAACATCATGATGTTCAAGTTTATACTGCTACGGTGTATAATATTGATAACGAGGGAAGGAACACGTGTACATCCTGTCATTTCAATTTTTTTTGTTGAAATAAGTCTTAAATGGCTCTACATTCTGACAGCCATCACTGATAATTATAGTGTTTGGTCAGCAACATGGGGCAACATCCAGACCCATGTTACTGACCAAACACTCTATACCAGCTGTCGGAATGTAGAGCTATTATTTTAACATGCAGAAAAACCTGTTTTAACAAAGAAATATCACTTACAGCACCTCTAAGTAAAACATATAAAAGTGTGTATTTATTTACTTGAAGATAAATAGGTGTGTAATAATAAAGACACCACTGTGTCTCAACTCAGTGCATCATTCCGTTTCTAGGTCTAAAGTACCTCCTCTAGCTCCTATTGGTAGCTTCATTCAGTCTAGTGCTCCACTTTGATGTGACCCACTGAGATGACCCCCCCCCCCCCCCCCTTGGCTAGGTGAGGAATGTATAACCAGAGGCCTTTCAAAGAGAGACTAACCAAGTAATTATCACCTGCTGCAAAGAGAGACTCACCAAGTCATTATCACCTGCTGCAGAGAGAGACTAACCAAGTCATTCTCACCTGCTGCAAAGAGAGACTCACCAAGTCATTATCACCTGCTGCAGAGAGAGACTAACCAAGTCATTCTCACCTGCTGCAAAGAGAGACTCACCAAGTCATTATCACCTGCTGCAAAGAGAGACTCACCAAGTCATTATCACCTGCTGCAGAGAGAGACTAACCAAGTCATTCTCACCTGCTGCAAAGAGAGACTCACCAAGTCATTCTCACCTGCTGCAGAGAGAGACTAACCAAGTCATTATCACCTGCTGCAGAGAGAGACTAACCAAGTCATTATCACCTGCTGCAGAGAGAGACTAACCAAGTCATTCTCACCTGCTGCAAAGAGAGACTCACCAAGTCATTCTCACCTGCTGCAAAGAGAGACTCACCAAGTCATTCTCACCTGCTGCAAAGAGAGACTCACCAAGTCATTCTCACCTGCTGCAAAGAGAGACTAACCAGGTCACATGGCGCAGCACTGGCACATTGAATAAAGCAAAGATGTGTTGTTTCAGGTTTCAGGGACTGCGTTTCAAGTTCCAATTTTAGTGAGTAAGCAATTGAGAAAAACCATTCGAGCCTTATCCAGCGATCTCACAGTGTAAAAGCCCCACCCACTTAGGAAACAGGAAGTGTTCCGTTATCATTCTATTGGGACCGCTGTAATGTGTTATCTTGTACTATTAGAGCATTTTTGGTGTAACTGACTGTAATGATAAAGTGTCCTCCTTTTTCAAGTGAGAGAGGTTTGCTTAATGTGCTAACAGAATGTACTGGAATTCACCCCAGTAGCTACAGTAGCACGTTATTGTGGTGGAATGATCTACTCTGCTATGATAATCTTGTTGTTCATATCAGAGAGTATAGCGGATTACAAACCGCTCATCAATCATAGAGCCGCCGAGTGTCATTAGATTTATTATTGTTGTCATACCGAAACGTTATGCTGTGTGTTCAGATGACTCTGTTTACATTTGTAAAGCGCTTGACAAGAGGCAGGGGAACTATGTGAGAATGCTATTCATCGACTACAGCTCGGCATTCAATACCATAGTCCCCTCCATACTCATAGCCAAGCTCAGGGACCTGGGCTTGGGCTATGACCTCTGCCAGTGGGTCCTGGACTTCCTGACTGGCAGACCCCAGGTGGTGAGAGCAGGCAACTGCACCTCCTCATCCATCACCCTCAACATAGGGGCCCCCCAGGGCTGTGTTCTGAGTCCCCTCCTCTACTCCCTGTACACACACGACTGTGTGGCTCAGCGGAGTAGCAATACAATCGTCAAATTTGCTGACGACACAGTGGTGGTGGGCCTGATCTCTGCCAACGACGAGAGGGCCTACCTGGAAGAGGTCAAGGTCCTGGCGGGATGGTGCCAGGAAAACAGCCTCTCCCTGAACGTCAGCAAAACAAAGGAGATGATTGTGGACTTCAGGAGGTCGGGGGTCAAGGACTACAGCCCCCTCAGCATCGACGGGGCACCGGTTGAGAGAGTCAACAGCTTCAAGTACCTCGGAGCCCACATATCCGAGGACTTGAAATGGACCATACACATTAACAGTGTGGTGAAGAAGGCACGACAACGCCTCTACTTCCTCAGGCGCCTAAGGAAGTTCCAAGTCAGCCAGAAGATCCGTAAGAACTTCTACTCATGTACAATAGAGAGCATCTTGACCGGCAACATCACCTCCTGGTTTGGGAATAGCACTGCAAAAGACCAAAGCAGACTACAAAGAGTGACACGTTCAGCCGAACGCACAATTGGAGGGGGGCTCCCCACCCTCCAGAACATTTACTACAAGCGTTGCAAGGGGAAGGCTAAGAGAATTATTAAGGACTCGAGCCACCCGAACAACTGCCTCTTTGAACTGCTGCCGTCAGGCAAGCGATACAGGAGTCTCAAGGCGAGCACAGAAAGACTCAGAAGTAGCTTCTATCCCCAGGCCATCAGGCTGCTAAACGAACAATGAATGAACACTACACAACAACAACCACCAAACACACATAGCACACACATCCACACGCACACACTCACTTTAAACAAACACACTGTAGCACCCACTACACACACTTTATAGCACACACCCACTTTAAACAAACACACTGTAGCACCCACTCCCCACACTTTATATTTATGGATGAAGGATTGCACTACAACTCGTACACCTTACTGTAAATTGTACCTAAAATTGTACCTCATCCCATTTCTGCTTTGCACTAGATAGTACTGTACATTAGTACACTGCATAGTATTGTGTATTGTATATTATATGGTAACTCAGAACATTGTACATATGTCTATACCGAACAACTGTGACCTCATTTTCTTCTTCTAAATTCATGCTATATTATGTTATTATGTTATTTGATACTATCTTGTCTAGCACAGTCTCTGGAGCGTAACAGTAAGAAGCATTTTGTATGAAAGTATTCTGTACTTCTGTATGACAACTATTAAAGAACTTGAACTTGAACTTGAACTTGAACCAGAGCTACCTTTGAACCTGTGTGACTGTGGAACTAAGTAAATAAATCACAGTTAGAGCATATTGTTGTAAATAATGACACGTGTGTGTTTTGTTTTTGTCTTCTTCTCCTCAGACTGTTCAGTGTTGTCTTGGAGGTTTTAACCAAAGATGAGAAGCCGGTGGTTCCTGACCCCAGCATCCACCCTGCACTGCACGGACACGGCTCTGGCAAGTCCGGTGGGTTTGACGTCAAAGCCCTCCGAGCCTTCCGTGTGCTGCGACCCCTGCGGCTGGTCTCAGGAGTACCCAGTGAGTGATCAATACCTAGACACGTGCACACACCACACACACACATGCGCGCGCGCACATACCATACACAAACACACACATGCTCACTTTTGCCTGCTTCTCCTTAGGCCCCCTCCTTTCTTCTTATTTAAGGCTGTGATCGCGCAGCAGTGTACATAGAGAATCAAAAGTGCACAGGGAGCAATGAGTGATACCAATATTTACCACATTACCACTGATTACTATTACTACCTCAGCTAACGTTACATAAGTTACATACATTACCACTGATTACTATTACTACCTCAGCTAACGTTACATAAGTTAGATATATTACCACTGATTACTGTTGCTACCTCAGCTAACGTTATAAGTTACAATCATACATTACCACTGATTACTGTTGCTACCTCAACTAACGTTATAAGTTACAATCATACATTACCACTGATTACTATTACTACCTCAGCTAACATTACATAAGTTACATACATTGCCACTGATTAGGCCTACTATTACTACCTCAGCTAACGTTACATAAGTTACATACATTACCACTGATTCGTGATTACTATTACTACCTCAGCTAACATTACATAAGTTACATACATTACCACTGATTACTATTACTACCTCAGCTAACATTAAGTTACATACATTACCACTGATTACTATTACTACCTCAGCTAACATTAAGTTACATACATTACCACTGATTACTATTACTACCTCAGCTAACATTAAGTTACATACATTACCACTGATTACTATTACTACCTCAGCTAATGTTACATAAGTAACGTTTGTAACATTTGATTATGTATTGATAAGTACTGCTGTGTACTGTGTATTGCTAAGTACTGCTGTGTACTACTGTGTATTGCTAAGTACTGCTGTGTACTGTGTATTGCTAAGTACTGCTGTGTACTACTGTGTATTGCTAAGTACTGCTGTGTACTGTGTATTGCTAAGTACTGCTGTGTACTACTGTGTATTGCTAAGTACGGCTGTGTACTCTGTATTGTTAAGTACTGCTGTGTACTGTGTATTGCTAAGTACTGCTGTGTACTCTGTATTGCTAAGTACTGTGGTTTACTACTGTGTATTGCTAAGTACTGCTGTGTACTGTGTATTGCTAAGTACTGCTGTGTACTGTGTATTGCTAAGTACTGCTGTGTACTGTGTATTGCTAAGTACTGCTGTGTACTGTGTATTGTTGTGAAGGTTATAATGGCTTTGCCTGCCAATGGAGGAACACTTTTATAGCTGCCACCTGCCACTTGGCCACTTTAAGATTGTATCGTACCTTGATGTATGATTATTGTGCATTGTTGTATATTGTTGAATAAGGCTGCGTCCCCAATTTTCTTTTGGCTGTGGTTGGGAACCTTCAATAAACCAGTAGTAGATGATCGTAAATGTTCTAGGAGGCACATAGTTGACAAGAGAATTGGCAACGTAGCTTGGTCCTGTTCCAATTAGTGCTTTGTATAATACAGAGGAGGACCTTAAAATCTATTCGAAAAGCAATCAATTCTATTCTATGGCATATAATTACATATAACCGTCAACATATCACGCGAACTCGTCAGCTAATTCCCCAGCTTCTCTCCCCCCTGTGACTGATGCCGAGTGAACCCCCCCCCCTTCATATGGTCTATGTGTGTCAGTCACTCCCTCCCTGGGGAAGGTTCTGTCCCAACAGACTGTCAGAATCAGTGCCTCAGAGACACGGGCTCTGGGTCTATCAACAGTACACACAAACTCAGAAACGCAGGCTAATGACCATTTACGCGAGAAGCACTTAATCTGCTTGTGTACAGTACACAATCATTTGTAACACCCTCTCGTTTTGTGACGACAGCAAAGGTTTCTGACCGTGAGAGGAAGTGGAATTGTGTCCCTCCTCACAGTGAGGATTGTTTTAACGCTGTAGAAACATCTCGATGGCCGAAGAGCAAAACCTCCCATCTGAAAAATGCACTTTTTTGAGAAAACTAAAAAGAACATGTTATTTTCTTGCAGATTGCAATTTTTTTAGAAATTTTTTGATAAATGGTGCATTTTATAAATAGTAAATGGTGCATTTTATATAGCGCTTTCATCCAAAGCGCTTTACAATTTGTTCTTCACATTCACCCATTCACTCACACATTCACGGCAGAGGCAACCATGCAAGGTGCCAACCTGCTCATCAGGAGCAGTTAGGGGTTACGTGTCTTGCTCAAGGACACTTCAACACGCTGCCCGGGAGGAGCAGGAATCGAACCGGGAACCTCCAGATTACCAGACGACTACTCGAGCTCCTGAGCCACTGTCGCCCAATACAATACTGATCCCCAATACAATACACTGTTTCTGGACTATATAACTATATTATGTTTTAACAATCCTGGCCAGGTATCAGTGTCTCGCAAAGTGCAGATAGGAGGTTTTCCCCCACTTTTTTTCATGCAGATAGGAGGTTTTGCTCTTCGGCCATTAAGTTGTAGTTTTCATGAAATATGCTGAGGAAAACTAGGAGTGTGGAGGAGACAAGATAAAGATTTGCCTTAAGAACATTTCGGATTGTACCCGCCTGCATTCAGCAAAAACATTTTAAATAAAAAAAGATCCATGTGCACTCTCAGTTTAAAAATCCGTGCTCACGGTTTATAAACCACGCTCATGGATTTGTAAACCGTGCCCACGGATTACGAATCAATGCCCACAGATTTGTAAACCGTGCCCTGGTACCAAGGGGGGTAGGGTTGTGTGAAAAGATGGTAGTGTAGTGCAGAAAGATGGGAGTCAGAGAGGCAAGAGTATCGAAAGCCAATGCTAGGTGTTTTCATCGACATTCAAACAATCGTAGACAAACACACTGTTAGCAGGCAAAACCGGAACTCACTGCTGTGCTATCTATCCATTCAAATGGTTGACTTTTGGAGATATCTGCTGTAGAGATGTCTGCCTTCACTCCAGTACAGTGGAGCTGAATGGCTGATGCAGGAACTGTTTTCTACAGAAGCACACCCCCTATAAAAACGTATGGTGGGCGTACTTAGGTAGAAAATAGTTCCTAAATTAAACTGTTGACAACAAGGTGTCTTGAGTAACTGTGTCATGATTTCATAAAAATTTTCAAATGTATTTTTTGGAGCTTTGAGTGCCATTCAGCACCACTACTTTTAAGGTCTCTATCGCAGAGTTGTTTACGCACACCTGCAACTGTCACTCAGCCTTTTAACTCATTTGATTTGTTCTGCTTCATGTAATTTAATTTGGTTAACTTGTTTGTTTGATGTGTGTTCTAATTATTTCCCCTACCTCTGTGATGCATGTATCGTCTGTCTATTCTATTTTATTTATTTATCTATTTGCTGCTTTTGCAAAACCTTCTCTCTATTCTTTGTTCCTACATTTTCCTGCTTTAACAACTTGCATTTCTTTCTTTTGCTTCTCTACTCTCTTTCTTTCTCTTTCTCACTCCATTTCTCCCTCTCTTTCTCTCCACCCTCACTCTGTCTCTCCCTTTCTCTCCCTCTGCCTCTCCCTCTCTCTTCTCTCCTTCTCTCTCTCTCCTCCTCTCTCTCTCACTATATCCTCTCCTCTCCCCCTTTCTCTCCTCTACCACTCTCTTCTCTCCTCTCCTCTCAATCTCCTATCTGTCTCTCCTCCTCTCTCTCTCTCTCTCCATCCCCCTCCCCCTTTCTCTCCCTCTCTCTCCTCTCTCTCTCTCCCCCTCTCCCCCCCCATATCCCGCCTCTCTCTCCTCTCTCTCTCCCCCCTATCTCTCCTCTCTCTCCCCCCTCTCTCTCCTCTCTCTCCTCTTTATTTATCTATTTATTTATTGTTGTCCCCTTTCCCTGTTACCCTTCAAGAGGCCCTTTTGTCCTCTCGCCAGGCCATCATTGTAAATACGAATTTGTTCTTAATTGACCTGCCTGGTTAAATAAAGGTTAAATAATAATATAATATACTATTAAAATATTATAAATTCCTCCAGAGGAAAATATGTTTTTTTTTTTTATATATTTTATTTAAATGTTTTGAATGCACTGCCCCTTTAAGTTTAATTCACTAAAGCCTGGCAGCCATTTTGGAACTTAGGTGCCCAAAAAGTAGGGCTCATCCCTACAGCCCGCTTTAAAAGATGTTCCAGGAAGATAAATCCTTTCCCCACGTTCCTGACCTGTTGGCGATGATGCCTGGCAGCCATAGCAGCCAAACTACTGTGACGGCGGCCTCACACACCAGCTCCTTATCCCTGTGTGCCATTACGACGTCTTCCCTCTCCTCCCTCTCCTAGGTTTACAGGTGGTGCTGAACTCCATCATTAAAGCCATGGTCCCTCTCCTCCACATCGCCCTCTTGGTCTTGTTTGTCATCATCATCTACGCTATTATCGGTCTGGAGCTCTTCATCGGTAAAATGCACGCTACCTGCTACCTCCCTGGCTCAGGTAAGATAAGATAAGATAAGATATTCCTTTATTGATCCCCTTGGGGATATTCGGGCATCCTAGCAGCATGGGGGAGGGGGGAGGTGAGGTACATGTAGTAGAAGACATGATACAGGTCATAGAATTATAGTACAGTTGAGAAGTAAAAAAATAAAAATAGAATAAAAATAGGCAGTGTAAACAATATAACAATATAACTCTGGACATGCGCATATGGGCAAGTAGGCAGTGTAAAAAGGTCAAGGTGCAAGATGAGGGTATGTATGTCTTCTCAGTTATATTTGCCCTACAAAAAATATAGTTACTATATATATAATCTAATAACTAATATCTAATCTAATATATAAAATCAAAAAATGCTAAATGCTAAAATGCTAAATATAAACTGTCTATCTTGTGTATTTGTTGTAACATAGCGTTTATTTAACTTAAACCTCTTGTATAGCGATACAGTTAGTCACCGGTTAGTCTTATATATTATAAATATATATTTTATAATATTATATAAATATATATTTCTTACAGTCATGTCACTGCTTTGAATTTGCAGTGGCTTCAACATGATAGTGTCTAGATGCCATTGTCCCAGAATTCCCCCTACATTAGGCAGCAGACTGCACATTTTGTAAAATGCTAGGGAGAACAGATGTGTTTTTACATGGGATTTAAACATTGGGAGCGTTGGGGCCAAATATGGGGCCATTCTGTTTTGAATTTGATGCAAATTTGCAATGCATGAGGGTCATCCTTTTGTGTTAAATGGTTAAAGCAAGCATTTGTTGACTCATGTTGATAAGAGTATTAAAACTTGGAACTTGAAAAAGATCCGTTTAAAGGGGAACTCCACTTTTTTTGGAAATTAGCTTATTTAACATCTTCCCTGGAGTTAGACAAGAAGATGCATACCTTTTTTGTCTCTGTGCGTGCATTTTAGCTTTGTGAATAGACGCTCCGTTAGCATAGCTTAGCTTCATCACTGGAAGTGAGGCAGGACAGTAGCCTTACAACTGTTTAGGTGAAAACGATGACAAGTCACAGTGTCGCAGCTCGGCCAACCCTTCCAGATCACAGCCAAAACGTCCTTCCTGGAAATCAACATGGCAACAATTAAGGCCTAATCGTGAGCGCCCCGCCCCCCCTTCTCTCTCTCTGTCTCTCTAGAAATGCGAATAGCGGAGGACGAGCCGGCTCCGTGTGCAGTCTCAGGTCACGGGCGCCAGTGCCCCATCAATGGGACAGAGTGTCGAGAGGGCTGGCACGGCCCGAACGGAGGCATCACCAACTTCGACAACTTCCTGTTCGCCATGCTGACGGTGTTCCAGTGCATCACCATGGAGGGCTGGACGGACGTGCTCTACTGGGTGAGTCTGTCACCGGTGACCTCTGACACCACCAAGCCCCCCCCTCCCACCACTCCCACCACTCCACAACACGTGTCTCAGAGGACGCAGTGACCAACGCAGTGACTTTGTGCAGACCAGAAGGAAAGCATGTGACTGACATTCTGTTGATTAGATTTTCTTTATTTGTTTTTATTCGCACACGTAAAAAATACATATACAAATACAATACAATGTTTATAAAGTGAATGAGCGGGTGAGGTAAGAAAAGAAGTAATAAGTAAAGGGGGGGGGGGGGGGGTAATACAAATTAAACAATAAATATATACTGTATCTATTGTTCTTAATAAAAAAGTAAAACCATACTTACAATTATCAACGGGAGCTCAGCTGTGATATTGCAGCACTGGCTGCCAGTTTTCCCACATATCAATCTGCTGCTTTTGCAAAACCTTCTCTCTATTTCTTTGTTTTCCTACATTTTCCTGCTTTAACAACTTGCATTCTTTCTTTTGCTTCTCTACTCTCTTTCTTTCTCTTTCTCACATCCATTTCTCCCTCTCTTTCTCTCCACCCTCACTCTGTCTCTCCCTTTCTCTCCCTCTGCCTCTCCCTCTCTCTTCTCTCCTTCTCTCTCTCTCCTCCTCTCTCTCTCACTATATCCTCTCCTCTCCCCTTTCTCTCCTCTCTACCACTCTCTTCTCTCCTCTCCTCTCAATCTCCTATCTGTCTCTCCTCTCTCTCTCTCTCTCCATCCCCTCCCTTTCTCTCCTCTCTCTCCTCTCTCTCTCTCCCCCTCTCCCCCCATATCCCCCCTCTCTCTCCTCTCTCTCTCCCCCTATCTCTCTCTCTCTCTCCCCCCTCTCTTCCTCTCTCTCCTCTTTCTCTCTCTCTCTCTATCTCTCTCCATCCCCTCCCCTTTCTCTCCTCCTCTCTCTCTCCACCTCTCTCTCCTCTCTCTCCTCTATCTCTCATCCCCCCTCTCTCCCCCGTATCCCCCTATCTCTCCTCTCTCTCTCCTCTCTCTCTCTCTCTCTCTCTCTCTCTCTCTCTTCTCTCTCTCTCTCTCTCTCTCTCTCTCTCTCTCTCTCTCTCTCCTCTCTCTCTCTCTGTTCTCTCTCCTCTCCCCCTCTCCCCCTCTCTCCTCTCTCTCCCACCTCTCTCTCTCCCCCTCTCTCTCCTCTCTCTCTCCCCCTTCTCCTCTCTCCCCCTCTCTCTCCCCCTCTCTCTCTCTCTCTCTCTCTCTCTCTCTCTCTCTCTCTCTCTCCCCCCCCTCTCCCCCTCTCTCCTCTCTCTCCCACCTCTCTCTCTCCCCCTCTCTCTCCTCTCTCTCTCCCCCCTTCTCCTCTCTCCCCCTCTCTCTCCCCCTCTCTCACCCCCCTCTCCCCCCCTCTCTCTCCTCCCCTCATCCCTGTCCCTCCTCCTCTTCCTCTCAGATGAATGATGCTATGGGCTTTGAGCTTCCATGGTGTACTTTGTGAGTCTGGTGATCTTCGGCTCCTTTTTCGGTTCTAAACCTCGTTCTGGGTGTGTTGAGCGGGTAAGCGACCCTTCCTTCTCCTCCCCAGACAGAGAGACCCTTCCTAGTTTTTAATTCTGCAGACTGGAGGCTGGGGACTCTCTGTCTTTCTCTGTGTTCCTATTGGTTAACCTACAATGCTCTGCCCCCCCCCCCCCCCCCCCCCCCCCCTGCAGGTGAACGATGCCGTTGGCTTTGGACTCCGGCGATCTATTTGTTAGCATGGTCATTCTGGCTCGTTTTTCGTGCTTAATCTTGTGTTGGTGTGTTAAGTGGGTAGAGACCGCTTGTGTGTTTGCAGTGTGTTTCCTTTGGTATGCAGTGTGTAGCAGGGCTGGGCGAGCAGCAATTTATTAATATTGTTTATTATTATCTTCTTCGATGGGATCATAATCTAAACTACTAATGGGTCGGTCGCAGTCAACCAGCACCTGCTAACGGGTCTGACCCTTTACTGTAGCTCTACTGGTTAGTGTAACTAGGGCTGGGCGATATGACCAAAAATGTTATCGCGATAAAATTATAAAATTATTTTCATATAATTCGATATCGATAATTATCGTCGTTATAATGTCTGTCAAGTTTAATTAACTTATGCTGCTGCGAATGTCTCGAGTCGAGTTGATGTCGTCATCAGTCCGCGCACGTTAGCAGTTAGCCGACAACGGAATATCTCATGACAATGTAATAAATATGACACAAAATACTCTCTTCCGCCACAATACATTGCAACGACGTCCACTGTAACCCACACTCTATAAACGTGGCCTCAGAATTCACGCCACACACATACTCGGCACGTAAATATATAAAACATCGCTGTGCAAGCTAGTTAACCTAGCCAGCCTGTTGCTTCTAAGCGTGTATTCCATGACAATGTGCTAAATATCACACTAAAATACTCTCTTCCGCCACAATATATTGAAACGACGTCCACTGTATACCCACACTACTATAAACGTGGCCTCAGATTCACGCCACACACATACTCGCACGTAAATATATAAAACATCGCCGTGCAAGCTAATTAGCCTAGCAAGCCTTGTTGTTGAGTGAGTCCTACCTCTCTACCAGAGGTGCAGCGGGGGTCTCCTTCGCTCTCGGCCATCTCCTTCACCGATTGGTTGTTAGTGCGTGCTCATATCCAAGCTTGGAAAATCGATATATCGAAACTTTGCGACCACGTTTCATGTTTATTTCGAGGAAATAATTTATCGC